>NW_022104341.1:18987187-18988823 GCF_000313985.2 Echinops telfairi
GGAGGAGGTCACATGTAGATCCTTGTAAGTGGTTCCCTCTTTCCAACCCACTCTCCCTCTACCCTCCCAGTATCGCCACTCACAGCACTGGTCCTGAAGGGATCATCCACCCTAGATTCCCTGTGTTTCCAGTTCCTATATGTACCAGTGTACATCCTCTGTCTAGACATTTTTATACAGCACACGGTTCTCTTGTTTTTAAACAATACCTAACCCTATTGTTTTCAACTTAAAAAAAAGTTAAGTTGAGGAAAGTCAAGCAACTTTAACTTCAAGACAAAATAGTATAACGGGAACAAGTTGCCTCCAACTGAAACATACAAGCATGCAATAGTTATGAACTAAGAGGTTTTCAACAGTCCACAGAAGCCAGTGATCCCAGAATGATGGGTAACAAAGAGGGGAGCCTCACAAGTAGCTTAAGACCAGAACAAAGCTCAAGATTCATATAGAAACAGAAAATAGCCATCATTTGAAAATGTAAAACCTACCGGACCTAATAACTAGTCAAATATTGCCCAGCATGCAGAGAAGCAGGAAAATATGGCCTATCCTAAGGACAATCAGGATATTAGAATTATTCATGTAGATTAACAAAAAATGAAGATATTAGAATTAACAAAGTATTGAAGTAGTTCTATGACTACATTTCATAAACTCAAAAACATAAATTACTCTATAAAAGGCTTTTTAAAAGACCAAACTAAAAAGTTTAACTAAATATAGCAGTGAATATCTGGATTATGTTTCTTGAACCTGAGTGCTCATTTCAAGAATTGCAATTGTTTTGGGTGGTATGTGTATTAAATCTATATGTGGAGAAGGTGAGTAAATGTTAGCCAAACGAATTTTTTCTTCTGATCCTGTGAATAGTATCAATAAGAAGGATTTATTACCAACTAGATATGAACGTGTGACTAATAATTATCAAGGTTATTGAAATAAAGGCGTCACAGTTATGGTTGGCCTACACCAAAAACCAAAGCCATTGTTGTTAATGCTGACTCTTTGCAACTCTAAGAGTTGGAAGAGTGGAATGGCACTACAAAGTTTCCAGTGCTGTAATCTCTACGGGAGGAGACGATTGCATCTTTCTCCCATGGACCTTTTGGTAGATTTGAACTACCAACCTTTCTTTTAGTTAGCAGTTGAGCACTTAACTATTGCACCATCTAACCAACACAGAAAAAATCTGGTGTTCTTTCTTCCTTTTAAACAAATATCTCTACTAACTAGCTGAATAAACATGTTTACTTGACACCAGAGAAGGGTAACAAAATAAGATGAACAAATGACCAGTCATTCAAAAATACGTTTCTTCTTTTCCTTTAGGACAGAAGTGCTCACACTTTTTCAGCATGCCAGCTAATTATGAAATGATCGTCAAAATGATCTACCAACTGCAAAAATGCAAAAAATATATTTATTTTTTTAATTTATTACATTTATTCATAAATGCATTGAGAATTATTTATATGTACAGTGTATGCTTATGTACCTTGCATAACCACATGAGTCCACATTGCACAACACAACACAATTAACTGTGTACATTTTTGTCATTATCTGAGTTTACTCTGACTTGCACTGAATGGAATGAGCCAAGGTTGCATAGTCCGGACAGGAGCTGCAGACA
>NW_022104341.1:18989027-18990558 GCF_000313985.2 Echinops telfairi
TTTTTGTCTTCTTACTTGGTCCAGCTCCCCCACTCATTTTAATACCCTTTCTTACGTTTAAGAGAAAAAAAACAAAGGTCTAAAATTTGGCGATAACTTAGCTTGTCCGTCTTGCTGCACTTAGCGCAGTTGTTTGCACATGCGTCTGACATCTCAGATTGCCACTGATTGGCTGTGCTGTATATCACTTCAGTGACGAGATTGATGCTAGGCTTATGTCTATTTTTTTAATGCCATCCAATCTGCCCACAGTACATTTGCGATCGACTAGTAGATTGCGATCGACTAGTAGATCGCGATCGACGTATTGCGCACCCTGCTTTAGGAGTAAGCTTTCACTAGGTTAAGCCACAGAAATTGTTGGTATTGGTTCTTAAAGCAGTTCGAAATTTCTCTTTTTAAAAACACTACATATTAAATAGCTTTGCAAAATTTGCTATTGCAGTTTTTGTCATACCATCACTTTCTTGGAATTAACTTATCTTCACATATAACCACACTTACAGAGCCAATAGATAAAACTGTTAAAAATTTGTAGAGTGGATTTAAAGTGGCATCTTAATTTTGTTTTATATGGCAATATAATCAGGCTTTATTTAGCCAGTCCTGATTGCTAATGAAGTTGATCATGTTTTTACACATTTATTGGGCATTCATATTTCCCTAAGCAGAATTAACTTATATGAATTACTTTGTTCCACCCGTTGGTGATTTTTCTTTCTGTTAGGATGTTCGTCGTTTAAAAATGATAACTATGTGAAATTTCATTTGTTTATTCATTATTCAAAATAAGTCTAGGCTTTTGTCCATTACTAAGTATTATTTAAGGCAAAGGAATATAAAACTGTCCAAAAGCTGAGTGCCTACTCTCATGAAGTTAATATTCTAGCAGAAACTCCTTAAAGAAATATCTATCACTAACCTTATTGTTTTGTAACATGAGCTGAGATATGTTCTCTTACTTTATAACTTATTAAAGTTATGGTGACTTCTATTCCAAATAAAGTAATAACTATAATAATGTATAATTTATCATTATAATGTATAATAGTATACATACATATAATAAAGTATAACTATAATAATGTATAATTTAACAATTTTAAATATAATTCTTTCTATACTGGTGTGATAGTTATGGTATTGTGTCAACTTGGATGGGTGAAGAGCCTCTGTTTTGGGAGTTAAGACCTAGTAATTTTTCTGAGACCTCTTTGAGGGTGTGGCAACCTACCACTGTAAGTCGATGCTGTAGAAAAGCTTGTTTGCTTTTTGTTATATCCTGCATCAACTGTTTCTTTGGGTCAATAGCCTACCATACTGCTAGGTGATCAGCTAGTCATCTGTGACCTGCTATGATATCTGCCCACTAGATTCATTTGCTTCCTGCAGTCACAAGCCCTCCTTCTCCCTCCCACTCAATCTTGGGTTTATCAACCCATGCAGCCACATCTGACCCACAGACCTGGGACGGCCAACTCCTGTAACTGCTTGACCTACTTTTTTAATATAAGCCTCTCTCTATGGATAC
>NW_022104341.1:18991745-18992812 GCF_000313985.2 Echinops telfairi
TGTCGTGAGCTCTTGTCTGTACCAGTATACATGCTCTTGTCTAGACTGATTTGTAAGGTAGAGCTGGGGTCATGATATTGGATGTAATGAAGCCTCAAGGAACCAGATGATTATTGTGTGTTTTATCAATGCTATACTGCACCCTGCCTGACTCGTCCCTTCCTGTGACCTTTCTATGTGAGCATATCCCATTGTCTACAGATGGGTTTGGGGTCTCCACTCCAACCCCCTCACTCCAACAATATGATTATTCGTTTTAGGTCTTCTGATGCCTGTTACCCGATCCCTTCGACATCTCGTTATCACACATGCTGGAGTGCTTCTTTCATGTGGGTTTGTTGCTTCTCTTAGGTTTCCAGTTGTTTAACTTCAAGCTTTAAGACCCCAAGCACTATATCTTTTAATAGCCAGGCACCATCAGTTTTCTACAACACATTTGCTTATGCACTCATTTTGTCTTCAGAGATCTTGTCAAGAGGGTGAGCACCACAGAATAGAACAAAGTGTTCATGCTTTGAAAGAGGGCTTCAGTGGAGGTTCAAAGTCTATCCACTTCCTCAATATATTGCCATATAAATACATGTACATAGACTAATACCTCTATTTTAATGAATCAATATATTTACATATGTACACAACTATTTTTCTACCTCTAACAATCATTTTGCTTCATACATATTTTCTCTGTTTCCTTTTAGCTTCCTCCCACCCCATTATCATGCTCACCCTTCATTTGCCTTTCAGTAAGTCCTCTCTGCTAGATTGCTGTTCCACCAACACCACCAGGATCCCTGTGCGCCTTCCCTGTTGATCTTAATTTCCTAGTTGTTCCCCTGTCCATGGTATTTTTGCTCATCACTCCCTTCCCCACACCTCATGCCCCCCCCCAAACCCCCCACTCCCACCACCCCAGACCAATAGGTCCCATTGCTTTCTCCTTGGGCTTGCTTCTCGTGCCTATCTTT
Source organism: Echinops telfairi (assembly GCF_000313985.2). Lineage (NCBI taxonomy): Eukaryota > Metazoa > Chordata > Mammalia > Afrosoricida > Tenrecidae > Echinops > Echinops telfairi. Next base: position 18,992,711 of record NW_022104341.1, read on the forward strand.
TTTTTAAAAAAATCATTTTATTGAGGGCTTATACAACTCTTATCACAATCCATACATACATCACTTGTGTAAAGCACATTTGTACATTCGTTGTCCTCATCA
>NW_022104341.1:18994667-18997304 GCF_000313985.2 Echinops telfairi
CTGTTCTGAGCAGGAACATCATCCTCAAGGCTTGGTGGGCCAGGATGTGCTCCACTCTCTCTTCCTCCCCCTTCATTTGCTCCTGTGTGCTCTGATCAGAGATGTCCCTCTCTCTGAGCTGCAGCTTCAATGCTGTCCTCTGAAATAAATTCTTCGGGGGGTGGGGGGGTGGGATAGGGCCTATTTTATATAGCAGACAAAACAGCAAACTGAAGACAAAGCAAAAAGAAAACAAAAGATCAAAGAGGAGAAAGATATAAAGAAAGAGAGAAAAAACAATCCATACATATTTCCAGGGCTGTCTGTTGACCTTTATGACTCTCTCCCTACTGGTCCTGGGGAGCTCCAGGTCCTGCCCCTCCTAGCCATAAATCTCTTTGGGGGACTCCTCAGGACCTTCATGGCTTGCTCCCATTGCTGATCTGTTATGGTCCCTTCTTGGTTCACTCCACTGTGTGGAAGTCAGACTGGGCTCACTCCCGCAGGATTTTCCCTGTATTGGCCTCTGTAGTGGTATGCTTCAGTGCGGGGACATGGTATTTCGAGCTGTTGTCGGTCTTTCCGTCCTCTCTGTGCCTTATCAGGTCCATTCAGGAATGTCATCCACAAGGCTTGGTGTGCCAGAATAAGGTCTAGTCCTTCCCTCTCTCTTTTTCCTTCTTAATTTGCTCGCATGTGGGCCAGTCAAGTCAGCCCCTCTCCCCATCCAGTAGATTGTCCTCTGTAGCACATACTTCTATGGATGGGGTCAGTATACACAAATAGGGGTCAGCCTGTAGTCCTCTCTGTTCATAAGTTGCTCCATGTGGTAACGTTGTCCTCAAGCTCTGGCATACCGTGATGAGGTCAGCACTCTCCTTTCCTGAAGAGACATAAGCAGTACCCTCCGCCTGTGTCCCTCAATGCCGTTGTCTTTCTCTTCTTTGTTTCTTGTTCTTTTTTTCTATTTCCTTTCCCCCTTCTTTATGTTGGAATGGCATGTACATCCTATGGTTTGGTCTGTCCCCCGCTTGATTGCCTGTACCTCAACCTGTATAGTATAAAATAAGTGGTATTTTTTTCTATACCCACTATGATGCTTGAAGTTACTTCAGTGGACTCATGTTGTACTTGTCTTTTGCGATTGGCTAACTTCTCAACATAATTTCCTCCAAATCTTCCCATGAGACTGTGTGCTTCATGCAATCATCAGTGTTTTTTAGGAATGCGTAGTACTCTACTGTGTATATATGCCAGAGTTTTCTAATTAATTTGTCAACTGATGGAAATTTAGGCTGTTTCTAATTCTTTGCAATTGTTAATTGTGCCACAATAAACATCGGAGCACAGATGTGGTAGTTATATAATCTTGTGTCAACTTGTGGATATTAAGAGTGAAGGGGTAGAGTTTGGCCTGTCAATCAGGTAACAAAGTAACACGAACCAGGGGATACTGTATCTGTCATGATGTCAGTTCCAGACTCTTTTGGCTACTAGGTAGCCAAAACAGTGTAGTAGGTGTTAAAGTCAGGTAAAGCAAGCCCTCCAATATTGTCCTTATTGATGAATTCTCTGCTAATTCTAGGCTTCTTTCCTTTCCATATGAAATTGGGTTTCAGTGTTTCCAATTTTTTTAATGAAGGATGTTGGCAATTGTATCAGGATAGTGTTAAACTTACGTAGTGCCTTGGGTAAGACTGACATCTTAGCCACATTGAGTCTTCTGATCCACAAACACGAGATATTCTTCCATTTTGGAAGTTACTTTTTGAATCTTGAAGTAGGTTTCTGTAGTTTTCCTTGTATAGATAGATCTTATGGGTTTTTTTGGGGTTTTTTTTGGTTAGGTATATCCCTGAATATTTCAATTTGTTCTTGGGTATTTTATAAAGGGCATTGACTTCTTGATCTCCTCTTCCATGCCTTATATGATTACCTTGGACCTCCAGTATGATGTTGAATAGAAGTGGGGACAAGGAGCATCCTTGTCTGGTGTCCTTTTTCAGTGGGATTGTTTTCACTTTTTCTCCATTGACTATAATGTTGGCTGTTGATTTTTTATAAATAGCTTGTACTATCTTAAGGAATTTCCTTCCACTCCTATCTTGTTGAGTGTCTTAATTAGGAATTGGTGTTGGATGTTGTTAAAGGCTTTTTATGCATCTATCAGTATTATGATACAGTTCTTATCCTTTTTCTTATCAATGTGATGGATAATATTGATGGACTTTCAGATGTTCAACCATCCCTGAATCCCTGGAATGAATCCCACCTGGTCATGGTGGATGATATGTTTTATGTACTTTTGCCTTCTATTGGCCAATATTTTGTTAAGGATTTTTACATCTATGGTTCTCTGTGGCTGTAGGGGTCCCATAGGGCCATGATAGGAAGATCGGTGGGTGAGGGCCACCATAGGGACTGCAGCAATGCAGGCAGTGTGGGTTGGGATATCCCTGGGACCAAGCTGTGAATCCCTTGGGCTCCTGTGTGAAACTAGATGGAGGGGAAGGCCACGTCCTGGGCTGAAGAAGTGTTCTGGGTTACCGTGGGAATTACAATTACTTCCCCAAATCTCCTGCTCAGCCTCCCATTACCATGTTTTCCTGATCACCACAGAACTCCTGATACAAACTGCCTACCTCTCACCATCTTGTT
>NW_022104341.1:18998893-19036144 GCF_000313985.2 Echinops telfairi
GGAGACAACAACATGCACAAAAACAAGACAGAGCAAAACCAAGCAACAATGTACAACAAAACAGCAACAGCATCAAGGTACTGACATAGAACAAATTAAAACATATCAAGAAACAAAAGCTTGTAGTTAGTTCAAAGTTCGCTGGCCTTTAAGAGTGTTTTCCAGTCTAGCCTGTTGGGGCTCCATGACGTGTCCCCAAAGTCCACCTTCATCATTCCCTGGGGATCTTGCTGCTTCCCTCCCCTGCTGTTCCGCTACACTCCCCCAGTGCTTTGCCTCAGTGTGGCGGGATCATATGGGGTGCAATTCCCACACTGTGTCTCTGGTGTTGTCCCCCTCAGGGCCATGGGTCAGTGAGGGATGTTTATAAATCTTGCTGAATGTTGTGATATTAATCCAGGACTTTTGTGTAATGAAATTATCATCATCCTTTTCCTCTTCCTAATCCCTATATTGTTTATGAGATAGTTAAGATTATGGTGCCAACCTAGCCAATAAACACATGTGAGATAAATTGAAGGGCCGAGAATAAATGGCTCAGTGAGCCTTGCCTTTCTAGTTCTCGGTCTCTTGCTTTCTGATGGTCGAACCAGGGTGCCACTGCCTTAGCCAGTTCCCTGCTTCAGCTGGCAAGACTCACTTCCTGCCAGACATCCCTGAGGAGAAGCCATATGGACCTACCCTGACACAGCCCTGGGTGCTGGAGCAACTGTGCGAAGACTGGCCAGCGCTGAGATGCTTACACGTTCACTGACTCGTCTTTCCTCCTGCAGTTGGCATCATTGCATCTGTTTTGTGAGATTGAGGAGGACTTTGTAGATCGGTGTCGAACATATGGGTTAATGTTGGATTTATGGGTTTGGGCAGTACTGGGTTGGCATGCTTTCTTAATGTACACTTAAACTTTATATAAAACTCTCTCTTATACACATGACTTTCTGTGGATTTGTTTCCCTAATTAACCCAGTCTAACACAGTTTATCTCTTTATATAGTTTATATCCATTAGTACTGCCAATGTGATATTGACCCACATCAGTAATAATAGATTTTTTTGTCTTATTTCTGGTTTGAAGGGAAAAGTTTGACCAAGAAGTATGATGCTGGCTGTATGTTTTTTAATCATGAGGAAATGCTCTTTTCTCCTACTTCCTGCATCACTGGTTTCGAGTCTAAATCCTTGGTCTACACTCTCTATACACACCATCAAGATTTCTATCTCATAGCACGTTGTATACCTTTGTCCAAGGACTTTCACCCCTTTCCTAGTCTTTATAGCAGGTCAAAAGTCAAGCTAATAAGATAATAATAAATATTGTGTCTTAGTATATGTAATATAATACTAGATTTATATTATCTACTTTCTGTACAATATAGAGTTTTCATTTTGGATTTTATTAAATACTCCTGATTTTCAAAAGATGATCATGTTAATATAATAATTATATTGATACAGTTTTATGCTAAATTTTATTTTTGAGACTAGAATTCTTTTTTATAGTCAGATTTATTAAAATTTTAATACACAAAATAAAATGTATTCTTATAAGGTATACCATTTAATCAGATGAATTTTGACAGTTACTAACCCCATCATAATCAAGATACAGAACACTTGGATGACCTTTAAAATTCCATCGTGACCTTTTGATGTCAATTCCCTCCCTTTTTACAGCCCCTGACAATGACTGGCCTGTCTTTATACCTAGATAAAACCGTTTTCTAGGATGTCAAATGATTGAATAATAAAATATATGAACTTTGGGGCTTGGTTTCTTTAGCAGAGTAAAAGATTGATTTATGATTTTCTATGTTGCATGTTTTTTTTACTATTTATTGTCCAGTAGGCTTCCATTTTATGGATGTACATTTGATATCTGTCCCTCAGTTTACGGACATTTAGGATACTTTCATATTTTTTATTATTCTAAAAAAGCTCATTATACATATGCTCATGCAGATTTTCTTGTAGAAATATGTTTTTATATTTTTTCATAATTAAATACAATAGCTTGGGGATTTCTGAGTAATATAGTTTCTTAGCTATCTAGTGATAATATAATGTAAATACAATGAGCATATGGCTTTAACACACAGATCTATTTTCTCACAGTTTGTGAGGCTAGAAGCTGGAGTTCAGAGCTTGGTCTAGTGGAAAGGCTTTCTCTCTCTGTGGGCTTTGGAGAAGGGTCTTGTCTCTACTTTCTGCATCCTGGTTGCTTTAAGATCTTCATATATCTTGACATCTTTTGCACCCTACATTGCTTCTGTTTGCTTGTTTAATCTCTTTTATATCTCAAAAGTGATTGGCTCATCCACCTAACGCAGACTTTGCCTCACTAGTAAAACAAAGCAGCCTGTTTTTTGATGAGATAATAACCACAGGCATAGAGTTTAGGATTTACAACTTATATTTGGGAGGGAATATAATTCAACCCACAATATATGGTCAGTGAATTTTTAATATTAGGTAAACTTATAGTTACGAATTATATTTATTTAATATAAATATAATTCAAAGTTTCTATTTTTGAGTTCTTTAAATTTTTTTTAGTTTGTGTCTTTCAGGAAATATGTACATTTTATTTTTGTGGAAATTATTGGGAAATTCACTCAGAATATTCCATTATATTTTGAATATAATAGCTTTAGGTTTTGTAGGAGCTTTGGTGACTCAGTGGGGAAGTACGCAGCTGCTAACCTCCAGATTCAGTGTTAGAGCCCACTAGCTGCTTTCTAGACTTAATGATTCTAGGGGGAAACATACTGAATGATGCAGGAAGAGTCAAAAGAAGACGGAAAGGACACATGGAGTCACTGTACCACAAAGAACTAATTGACATTTCAGGAGATAGCCTATGAGCAAAACTAGTGGCACTGAAAGAAGAAATTCCAGGTGCAATGAAAGTACTAGCCAAATACAAATCTCCAGAAATTGATGGAACACCAATTGAAATTTTCCAACAAGCTGATGAAGCACTTACTTGTTTGTCTATGCCAGGACATTTGGATGACAGCCACTTGGTCAACTGAGTAGAAGAGATCCATATTTGTACCCATTCTAAATAAATGAGATTCAACAGAATGCTCAAATTGTAGAACAATGTAATTGATATCACTTGTAAGTAAAATTTTGTTGCAGATCACCCAACAAAGGTTGCAGTAGTACATTGACAGGGAGCTGCCAGAGGTTTAGGCTGGCCTCAGAAAAGGCTGTGGACCAAAGGGTATCATTGATGGTGTCAAGTGGAACTTCGATCAGAGCAGAGAATATCAGAAAGATGCTTACTTGTATTTTATTGACTATGCAAAGGCACATGATTGTTGGATCATAACAAACTATGGATAGCATTGAGAAGAATGACAATTCCAGGAGACTTTCGTGTGTTTATGTGGATATTGTACATAGAGGAAGAGACAGTTTTGGGAAGAGAACAAAGCATACTACACAATTTAAAATCAAGAAAGGTGTGTTTCAGGGCTGTCTCTTTCACCATACTTATTCCATTTCTATACTGAGTAAATAACCAGAGAAGCTGGATTATTTAAAGAAGAATTGGCATTAAGATTAGAGGAAGGCTTATTAACAGCTTACGTTATGCAGATGACACAAGCTTGCTTGCCTAAAGTGAGGAGGATTTGATGCAATGGTTGATGAAGATCAAGGATTACAGCTGTCAGCAAGGATTACATCCCAACATATAGAAGACCAAACTCCCCACACTGGACCAATAGATAGCACCATGGTATATTGATAAAACATTGAAGTTGTTAAGGATTTTGTCTTGCTCAGATCCAAATCAATACTCATGGAAGAGCAATCAAGAGATCAAAAGACAAATTGAATCAGGGGGGGAAAAGCAAGGATGTTACTTTGAGGAATAAGATGTACATAGTTTTAGCCATGGTATTTTCAATTGTCTCATATGTATGTGAAAGTTAGACATTACATATGGTAGCCTGAAGAAGAATCAACACATTTAAATTATGGTGAAGAATATTGAAAGCACCATGAACTGTCAAAAGAACAAACAAATCCATCTTGGAAGAAGTACAGTCAGAAACCTCATTAAAGGCAAGGATAGTGTCACATACTTTGGATATGTTGACAGGAAAGATCAGCCGCCAGAAAATGACTTCATACTTGGTAAAGTAGAGGTGCAATAAAAAAGAGGAAGACCCTGAACAAGGTGGATTGACATAATCACTACCACAATGGGCTCATCCATAAGAATGATTGGATCGATGGCACAGGACTATACAATGTTCCTGCATGTGGCATCATTGTATGTGGCTACGTGAGTCTGAAGAGGGAGTTGTGGACTACTTTCAGACTTATGGACTACTATCACATGTATGGACTTGATCTGGACTGGGCTGGGATGTTTGCTTGATATATAATTACTTCTTGATTTAAAGTTCTCTCTTACACATATACACAAGTCACTGGATTGCTTTAGTCAACCCAGCCAAACACAAAGTGTCATTGGTTCTGACTCATAGCAACTAAGTACAACAGAAGGAAACCCTGCATGATCCTGTGCCATCCTCACAAGCGCTGTTATGTGTGAGTCTACTGCTAGCCAGTGTCAAGCCCTCTCCTTGAGATTCTTCTTCTTTTTTCTTGTACCTTCTACTTTACCAAGCTTGATGTGACTTTCTGGAGATTGGTTTCCCTGATAACATCCAAATTCGTAGGAGCAGTAGTAAGATTCAAATAATTTAACAACTGGTCTGCTGCCCTAATGTCCATTTAAAATATTAAAAAAATATAAATGCTGAAAGGTCATTTATGATTTAATACACTTAATATTTAAATAAAAGCCATAAAAGGTGTAAACAAAACTAGATTATGTTATGAGTTTTAAAATATTAATGAAAATATGTTAAATAATACTTGACCCAAACAATAAAACTGTTATTTATTTATTAAAAGTGTTAAGATATTTCCATGTTGCTTCTTCATTGGCATCCTCACTTGAAATATTCTTTGATTTTATCCAAGCATCATAAGCAGTGTGATTTATTCCTAATTATCTTTTCATTGCAGGAGTAGGATCCCATTCCTTTAGAGATAGGTCAATTAGACAATAGTCACTGTGTTTAATCTTTAAAACCAGAGACCTCTACTCTGTGAACATTTTATGTTCATCTTTGAAAAAGCCCTTTCTGCTTCTGCTGAATTTACAGAAATTTTTCTGATAATATTTTATCTCTTTGAACACTTTCAGGAATTGCAGAATTCACTCATAAGAAGTATCATATGGAAATTTGGGGAGTAACTCAAAGCTAACATTGACAGAGAATGACGGTGTGTCACTCTGATTGCTTGGCATTTTTTCTCTTATGGTCTAGGTTTGTTTATTGAAATAACAAATGCAAGGGACTAAAATGTAATATTACATCAAAGGTATAACAAGTTTAATGAAATGAATAAATAAATACTACAAATATATGTCTGTCCAATTTTTTATACCTATCTATGGACTGAACATTATTATCAGTGCTTAGAATACACGATTGTGCAGACGAATGCTGAAAAAGAGTAAGGATTGCAAATTTGTGATTTCTGCATTACAAATGCCATTTCAGCAACTGGTTCCCTGCATTCAACAATAAGTTAAGGATCTGTTCGGTGCAAGTGCTGTCAACCAGCCGACTCCCAAACCACAGGAGGGCAGGTCGCTAGTCTGGCTGTCAAGGGGCATTCTGGCGCTATCTTCCAACATAGAGGTGTTTGTTTTACTGACGGCTCATAGTTCTTTCAACACTTTTTTAGCCCATGTCAGAATCTAACTGCATTCCTTCTTCTGTGTTCTTCCTTATTCGTTGTTCCGCTTTGGTTGATCATGTTGTTCAGTCCTTCTAGATGCTGACTGATGTATGTTCTACAATTGCTGAGCGAGCCATGTGAAGTCACTAATTACAGCTGGAGATATGTCTGTTTCTACTTTCAACCCTATTCGTTTGGCTGCATGTATTTTGAAGCTCTGTTGTTGGGCATATATAGATACATTTAGGATTGTTGTATCTTCTTAGTGAAGTAATTATTTTATTATTAATAAGGATGATATTATTATGAAATACCCATATTTTTATAATCACTCTTGTCTTTAAGTCTATTTTGTCTGCTATTATTATATCAAATCCATTTTTCAAATTAAAGTTTCCTTATTATGTCTTCTTTTTCCATTAAAATTTTTCTAAACATTAAAAAAAGAATAATCAAATAATGAAATAAATGACTGGTATTACAAAAACAAGAGAGAAAAAAATTTTAAACATGTCTGTGCATTTATATTAAATTGAGTCTTACATTAAAAAACCTGATCATCTCTATATTTTAATTGGAGTGTTTAGAACATTTAAGTATAATTATTGTTATTGTTAGATTGAATAAAACACCTTGATGCTTTCAAAAAAAATCCCATGTGCATCTTTTGTCCTCTTTTTTTCTTACCTGCTTGCTGATTAGCTGAATATTTTATATAATTACACTTTATCTCTACCATCATCTCATTAGATTTATTACTTTTTCCTTTTAAAAATGCATTGCCTAGTGTTTACAATACACATCATTACTTTATCACAGTCCTTTTTCAAATATTATAATACAAATTCATGTATCCTATAAGGAATTTTCAGTAGTATACTTTTAATCCCACTCTCTGTGTTAGGATGGGTTTTCCAGAGAAACACTATCAGCGACACTCTTAGTATGTTTAAGAAAGGGCTGTGTAGTGAGAAGTGGTTATGTATCAGGAAGGCATCCACTCTATCCAACTCAAGTCTATCAGCTGGATGCTAGTCCGTAAGTCTCTCTTCAGGCTCACGGGGCTGCAGGCCAATAACTCAGAAAGGGGAAACAAGAAGCAGGAAGGATCACAGGCCAGCGGATGCAGTGGCACATGAACTCAAGGTCAGTGAAAATAGGTTAGGGTACCAACAGCTCTCAAAGTAGGGTGGTCCCATGTGGCCCCATGTGACCGCTGGAGGCAGGCAAGGTCCCAGCAAACAGGAAGGTGGAGTGACAGAGAAAGAGAGAGAGAGAGAAATTCCCACTTTCTTCCTTATAAGAAGGACCCAGCTCCAAGGAAGGTATCATCAGTCAGTGAACTGATTGATTGGGTGGATTCCACCCCTACACATTCATACAAATTCAAACTGATATAAAATCATCCAATGATCACATTCCCTGTTCATTGTACTTTGAAAGTCATACTGTTTATCACAACTTTCTTTATAGCCTAATACAAACTAATTATTTTCAAAATCTGTTTTGAAAAAATATTTATACAAATATTTATATAATATATTTCAAGCTATAGGATTCATATTATTTTATGCTTTATGTCTTTGCTGTTAATTGACTGTAAATTTTTCATATTTCAAGAGTGTGTTTGCATCTACAAGTAATAAAATGATGGAAGTACAGGCTATTTATCTAGATATAGAAGTACTGTAAATGGGAAATTCCTCACTATTTTTATTAATAATGAAAAATCCTGGTATTCCAAATGAAGAAAAAAGTCCTATAAAATTTACTTTAAATTGTTATTCTAAGGTGAAATATTGGATATTATTTGATAGCATTTCAATGCTTGTTTCATTCTTCCTAGAATGATTAATATGATTTGTGAAAAAAAGGTTTTCAACATGACTTTACTCCAATCATCTGTTGCACAGGAGAAAGATAAGGCTCTCTGCTCTCATAAAGATTTGTAGTCTTTGAAACCCTGCAGAGCCATTCTACTCTGTCCTATAGTGTCACTATGAGTTGGAATGGACTTGAAGACAATGCATTTGGTTTTTGTTTTGTTTTATTTTTTGTTTATCACTTTACTCATTTTTAATATAGTCCTTTTGGAAACTATGTGAACTGAATCCAAATTAAGACTGGCTAGGCTGTTCTTCTGAAAAGAATAAAAGGGATCAAGGTTGCTTGCTTTACTAGCTATTTCTCTCAAATTTTCTTTGGAAGCTCTGGAGAATCTTGAACAAAATTTCTAAGTTCCAAACAAATGGTTTACTAGTCACTTGAAGAAACTAGGTACAGGACGAGGAGAAGTAGTTCTCAACCTGAAACTGGCTCCCTTCAGTTTTAAAGGTGTTTAAATATATTTCAGGTGCTAAATTGGATACCCAAAATTGGGGGAGATAAAGGCATGAAGTGGTTGGCTTACAAACTTTCATAGGTAGGGGAAAAAATTCACAGGATTATAGGGTTAAGGTATAGGTGTTACTTAATTGCAATTGTGAAGCTAAGAATTATATACAGGTGCCAGGTTGGCAAGGGGTGGATTGAGTTAGTTAATTGTGCCAACCTGGCCAATAAACACATGTGGGGCTAATTGAAAGGAGGAGGGATAAATGGGTGGTGAGCCTCGCCTTTCTATTTCTCAGGTCTCTTGCTTTGTGATGGTCGCACCAGGGTGCAGCTGCCTTAGCAGTTCCCTGCTTCAGCTTGCAAGATTGACTTCCTACAAGACATCCCCAAGGAGAAGCCACATGGACCTATCCAAATGCAGCCCTGCGTGCTGGAGCAGCCTTGTGGAGACCCCTGCTAGTGCTGAGATGCTTATTTGTTCACTGACTCAGCTTTCATCATTGCCTCTGTTTTGTGAGGTGGAGGACTTTGTGGACTGGTGTTAGGTTAATGGGTTAATGTTGGACTTGTGGGCTTGGGCAGCATTGGGTTGGGATGTTTTCATCATGCACACTTTCTTTACATAAAACTCTCTTATACATAAGTTGCTGTGGATTTGTTTCTCTAAAGTACCTAGACTAATACAGGTGCCCTGGTGGGTTTGAACCAGTGACCTTGCAGTTAGCACTCCAATTGCTTTCCCACCAGCCTCTTAAACATTGCCTAATGTCTGGTGATTAGCTTCATGGTAGTCAAAGCACAAATGATGAACACTACTCTAAAATTTCCAGGACAAAAATGTGTTCTAATTCCTTAGGAAAAAGTTTTTCCTAATGTTCTAGAAAATATTCAATTTTCATAAAAATGTTCATACAGGAGACACTTCCTGGTATAGGAATGGGTTACACCTCAACTTCCTAATAAGAAATTGAATAGTATATATAATGCAACAATTTTATTTGCACACCTCCTTTCAGTTCTTGTGTAATTCACAACTCAATGACACTTCATTTATAATGTCTTCTGTATGACGATCTCGCATTGACATTTTGTAGGACTTTGCCCTGCTATGCACAGAACACCTTGCTTTGTGTTAGTTAGGCCAAATCCCAATACTGAATAGAGTTCAGTGACAGGCAGTCATCTGGAGGTAAGACACTGTGATTCCTTGGAAGGAGTTCTTGTAGACAATAATCCCCAAACTAAGAGTCATAGAATGTCCAGAATATTTTGCAGAGAAACATAATTCTTGTTTCCTATAAGTGGTTCCACAATCTTGATAACTGTAGTGTCAAGCTAATTAGTCAACCTTTCTGAACTCCAGTTTTCTCACAGGGGATAATAACCATGCATGCTTCATAAGGTATTATAAATTTTAAATAAGAAAAGCTCTATGAAACTGCAAAATACAAAACTATTGTTCTTTTAGAATTGAGATAGTTATTAGAAGCCAACATAAGAAGTGACTATTTTTATGATCTCATTGATCCTTAATATAATCTTATTGATATAAGTAGTATTTACATCATGAAGTAAGAAACTTCTATTTCAGTGAAATTTAGTGCTAACCAAATGAATTTTCTGCCGGGTAAAATAATCACATAATGTAGGAATGATTCACAATTGGTTTGTAAAATAGGACATTATGTGGCTCGGACATGTGTAAATACAATAAAATACATTTAGCAAATAGATATACCTAAAAGCAAAAAAAAAAAGTCACTGCATTTCAATATGGTAATGAGAATTCAAATAAGTTCCTTCTTGTATCAGTGTTCATAGAGAAAGAAGCACTCAGTGAAATGAAATCGGTGATGTGTAACACAGACAAAGGACGCACAGGAAGTGGCTCGCCCAGGCCCTTGTTTGTCTTCAGGAAAAGGACCTCTATTCAGAAGAAGCTGCTTTGGCAGAGAATCAGAAGACCCAGCTTCAAGCGCTGCCGTTGCTGTTTTCTCAGTTCGCATCCTTAGACACATTCATTCTGTCTTCATTTTTCCATTTGTAGAAACGAGGGCTTGGAGTGGATGATTTCTGAGACTCCGTCTGTTCATTGATCCTGTGTGATTCTTTGTATTTGTTTTTGCTAGTTTTTGCTGAGTTCAAAACAACATATCAATAAATTTGGAATCCATCATGGGCAGAAGTCTGAGATTAGTGGGGTATGTGGTAGTAAAGTTACAGTGCATCAACAAATCAATAGCTCACTGTCATTTTGCTGTCTTCAAAATGTAGCCCTTTAGATCCGCAGTATGATGTACAGCCCCAGTTAGTTATTGGAAAGCAATCCAAGAAAGAGTGATTTAGGGAAAGAAGCTCAAGGAAAGATAAACGAAGTCAAGGAAAAACATAAAGGTGACATAAAATTGATCCAAATCAAGAATCAAATTGATATTTGGATTTGAGCTAATATTTAGTTGTTGTTTTTTCAGAAAAATTCCGCTGCAAGACAAAAGCAATCTCTGAAAGGCTATAAATTTGTAAGATGTCTATAAGCATTTAGAAAAAAGATGATATAAGGAAAAAATATTGAAACTCTTGAAGCTCTGGTTGTGTTAGGGAAAAAAATTCAGAATATATATTGAATGAAGTTTGTTGTGTGTGATGGAAATAACCCACCTAACTAGGTCCTTTGTTTTGCTCCCCTTAACCTACTCCTATATTGTTGGCCCCACAGCAGAACTTCCCAAGAGATCTTCAAGGTGATAAATCTCTGAAGAGACTGTCACATCTTTTGCACACAGAGCACCTGATAGGTTTGAACCAAAGACCTTTTGATAAGCAGCCAAGGGCTTAACCGCTGTGCCATAGGACTCCCTTGTTCCCCTTCATCAGACGTCTGGTTTCACATCACAGTACCAGTCACAGCTGCATTGGTTGCTTTTCCCTTCTTGCATATAAGAAAAACATCTCTCTAGAGTTGCTCATAACCCCTTGCATATTTCATGAACAAATACATTGTGCAGGTGTCCAATGGGAATAAAACAATCACTGACCACCAGGGGAACTCTGTGATATTCTCAGACTAAATTTTAAACCAGATCCAACCTACGCCAAAAGAATCTAAAAACATGCAGTCAGTGCTAATCAGTTTTAAGAACTCATTCAATTTCTCTAGTTAGAACAACAGTTCTCAACCTGTGGGTTGTGACCACTTTGGAGGGTTGAACGACCCTTTCACAAGGGTCACCCAATTCATAACAGTAGCAAAATTACAGTTATGAAGTAGCAACAAAAAGAATTTTATGGTTGGGGAGGGGGTGTCACCACAACCTGAGGAACTGTATTAAAGGGTCACATCATTAGGAAAGTTGAAACCACTGAATTAGATGAACTAATTTATTATCTTCCTTTGTCTTTAGTACAGCTCATTTATCATTTATCTGTATTTAATAATTTTACATTATTATGCTTTATTGATGAACTTACTTAGTCATCAGTATGGACAGCTTAGATAGCTTAGGTTTTGAGTTAACTTGGCTGGGCCATGATTCTCAGTTTTTTGACTCTTGGACCTAGTGATCCCCAGGATGAGACTGGACACATCACACTGAGATGTGATGGAAAGGATGTTTCCTTGGGGATTTAGCCTGACTCCAAAATAAGTGGACAGCATAGTTTAGTTCATTTGCTTTTTGCTCGGCACACCGCTAGTTCTTTGGATTTGAGCAAACAGCCTGCCATGTTGTTCGCTGATCTTGAGAATCCTCAGCACTGTGACACATGACATGCTGATCTAGGATTCATTTACCTCAGCAGTCATAAGTCTGTTATCTTTCTGCTAATGCTTGGTCCATGAGGCTCCATCACTACTCAAGTCAGAAGAAGCCTCCGGCCTCTGACCCACAGACATGGAACGTGCCCAGACTTTGAACATGACTCCTTCTACAACTGTTATCATTTTCTTTCCTTTTTTTTTGTTTTAATCACTTTTATTGGGGGCTCTAAGAGCTCTTATAGCATTCCATACAGCAATTGTATCAAGCATATTTGTACATATGTTGCCAGCATTTCCAATACACTTTCTACTTGAGCCCTTGGTATAAGCTCCTCTTTGTTCCCCTCCCTCCCCAACCCTTGTGAGTCCTTGAGCAATTACATATTGTTGTTATTACTTCATATCTTACCCTGTCCTTTAGTCATTTTCTTGATAAAAAGTGTCTGTATATACATACAAAAGCTTCACTGGTTTTGCTTCTTTAGAAAACCCAACATATGACAGTATATAAAGAAAAAATACGAGTAAACAATATACTCCTTTCTGATTTAAATACGATTGTGCAGCTTGTTTCTATAGTTACCATTTTCATAAAGTTTTGATTCTGTAAGTCATTTGTCCATCAATATTTAGAAGATTTTACACCTTAAATTTTGAAGGTCTGACAAAACTTAAGTTGAAGATATTGCCAGGTAAAATGCTGCAAAGTGCTCAATTTTTTTGGAAAGATCTAAGAACATTCAGTAAGACCCCCTAGAGCTATAAATATTGATTTTTTAAAATGGATACACTCTCCCTAAATGAAGTCCATCACTTATAGCCAACATCCATTCCTTTGTTGAAGAAGTTTCTTGTTTCCAGGTAATTATTGTTCTTTTCACCACTTATAATGCTGTCTTTAAGAATCTATATACTCTCTCAAGGAAATTTAAAATGGGTTCTGCGTGCCAGAAAGCAAAGAGGCAATTGAATGTTAATTATTAATAAGCTGTTATGACACTTACACAAATCATAGAATTGTGAGCTTCATTTTCCATCATAAGCATATTTTAGAGCCTTTGAGATCAGGTTCATGCATCTCCCAGATTGGGGTAGGCAGGAACATCACTTTTATTCAGATTCTCTCAAGAAATTAGAGAATCTAACCCCAAATCCATTGGCAGAGTATCTAGTCAGACTGAGCGGCTGGAAGAGCCACTTTAGCCAAAGGCAAGAGTCGAGTCGGAACAACCTTACTATCAGGCAGAGACCACAGCAATCTTGATTATGCACTGGATTGAACTCAATACTTGGCCAGTTGACCTCCCTATAGGCACAACCTGAATTTGTACTAGGTTCAAATATCTCTTAGCTATTTCATGACAGAAATTGCTTCCTTGCCTTTTTGAATGCAGGGAGGGATCTTCTCCTTCTTCCACATTAATTGTATTTTTTGTTTTTACACTAATAAGATGTTATCCTTACCACCTTAGTGCGATTTGTTTTTCTTGTTGGGTCTCTCAGCTGTGACACACAGGAGGAGTGGGTGCATAGTGATAATAACTGATACAAGGGGTTATAGGGAGTGCAGGTACGGGGAGGGTGCTGGGGGTGATGGCCAATTAGGAGGGAAAGGAGATCTTGGGAGTAGATAATGGAGCCTGGAGGGGAGGGAGCACTAGAACTGATTGTGATTGCACAACTCCTTTTTAAGGTAATTTAACCTAGGCTGGTCAGGGAGGGGGGACGCACTCTAAGATTGATGTGATGGTGATCGTTTAATTCCCCTTGATATGACTGAACAATTGAACTAGTCAATGATATGTAAACTGGTATGATATATAAATTATGTGCTGATAAAACTGTTGGGGCAAAAAAGGTAGAGAATGTAGAATCAAAAAATAAAGATTTCTTATTCTACTTATACCAGAAAAAATTATAAAAGTGTCTTGAGATCGAGGAAATCATGGTACTTATTTGACCACAGGTTCCAATTGTTTTTTCGTTTACATAATCACTGGACCATGTGCTAATCATTTGTGATATATGGTAATGGCAAAAGAAGAGAACATTCTGTTTGGGATTTGCAAGAATGACTTGCTTTAGGCAAGGTGAATTTATAACTTGTGTAATCTCTCTCACTTCTTCCTAGCTCCCTGGACTAGATCTGACTCATCCATCCGTTTCAATTCCAACTCCTTAAGATAGCCTACCTTGTAAATCTGGGCTTCTGGCCAATCTTCATTAACAATAATAATAAATCCCCTCAATATTTTAGTAGTTCAAAGACAGTTTTCTCTGGCCCTGAATAGCCTAAGAAGAGTATCCTGTCAGAGAAATTTGAGATCGCAAGGTATGTGGAAACCACAAATAGCCTAATGTGTCTATAACATAACAGAACATAACATAACATAACATAACAACATAAAAGCATAACATAATTAGAAACTATTATGAGAGATGATGCTGAAGCTTGAAGGACAGTCATTTGAAAGAAGAGAAGCAAATTGCTAGGGGCTTTCTATACATGGAGTAACATTTGGACTTGATTCTGAAAGCTGGAAGTCCATGAGTGACATTTATTAGGGAATAATAAAGGAATGAATTGTTTTTTTTTTGCTTTGTTATCTTAAGAAAGCTCACTCTGGAAGATTTATGAAGACCTTAGAGCCAGAGAAACTAGAAATCATATGACCACTTAGGAACCCACAGAAACAGGTGAGACACTACAATAAAGGAGCCTTGGTGGTATTACAGAGTAAGCCTTGGGCTGCTGATTGCAAGGCCATTGGTTTAAACAATTGAGAGATGATGACCCCATGAATATTAGAGTAGAATTCTAATGCTAGTAGTATTAGAGTAGACCCCATGATAGTAGAGTATTAGTGTATCAAAAGGTTTTCCTTTTTTAAATTATTTTTTACATTTATTAAATACTTTTATTGGAAGCTCTTCCATCTCTTATCACAATCTATACATTCATCCAGTGTGTCAAGCACATTTGCACATATGGTGCCATCATCATTTTCAAAGCATTCTCGTCCCACTTAAGCCCCTGATATCAGCTCCCCATTTCTTTCCCTCCCTTCCCTGCCAACCCTCCCTCATGAACCCTTGATAAGTTACAGATTATTATTTTCATATATTACATCTGTCACCCCTCACACACTTTTCTGATGTTCGTCCTCCTGGGAGGCTTTATATGTCGATCCTTGTGATTGATTCCCCCTTGTTCCCCCCACCCTCCCCTAATCCTCCTGGTATCTCTTCTCTCATTGTAGGCCCTGAAAGGCCTATCTATCCTGGATGTTCTCTGTTGCAGGCTCTTATTTGCAGCAGTGTGCTTGTTCTAGTCTAATCTGATTTGTAAGGTAGAACTGAGGTCATGATAGTGGGGGAAGGAAGAATTAAAGAACTAGAGGAAAGTTGTGTGTCTCATCAGTGCTATAGTGCACCCTGACTGGCTCTCTCTTCTCTGTGACCCCTCTGTGAAGGGATGTCCAACTGTCTACAGACAGGCATTGGGTCTCCACATCATGCCCTCCTCCTCAATTCACAGTGGATGTGACTTTGTTCTGGGTCTTAGATGCCTGATATCTGATCCCCATCAACACCTCATGGACACACATGCTGGTGTGTTTCTTCCACGTGGGTTTTGTTGCTTCTCAGCTAGATGGCTGCTTGTTTATCTTCAAGTCTTTAAGACCCCAGACACTGTACCTTTTGATAACTGGGCACCATCAGCTTTCTTCACCACATTTGCTTATGCACCCATTTTGTCTTCAGTGATCATGTCAGGAAGGTGAGCATCACAGAATTTCGGATTATTAGACAAAATGTTCTTGTGTTGAGGGAGTACTTGAGTCAAGGCCCAATGTCAATTTGCAACCTTAATTCTTAACGTATAGATATGGGTATATGGTTCTTAATATAGTTAATATTCATAGTTCTTAACATATAAATATGAGTACATAGTTCATAAGGTTTTCAATGGCAGATTTTTTTTTTTTCAGAAATAAATCACCAGGTGGTTCTTCCAAGGATTCTCTGTGTGGACGTGAACCTCCAACCTTTTGGTTAGTAGCCCATTGGATTAATCATTTACAGGACTCAAGGGCTCTCTTTGTTTAACTCAATCTGGAAATCCTACAGATTCTGACTTGGGCAGCTGAATGGAATTTGAAGCCTGCATATTTCTTTACCTTATATATCAAGACACAATTAAAACAAATTACTTAGGTGGCTTACAAAGAATTATATTCTACACATTAAGTATTGATAAGAATGAAAAGAAAAGGAAAAAAGAAAATGGGAAATTGTGGCATTATAACAAAATAAGATACAACCTAAAAGTGCTCTGAATACCAAAGTATTTAATGAGCGTTTGTAACTGGTAAAAGATGGGTCACAAATCAATCTAGTTCAAAAGTATTTCATAGGCAATTCAATCAGGGTTCATTCCTTGCTACCTGTATTTAGTAGGCAATTCAATCAAGGTTCACTCCTTGCTACCTGACAGGTAGTGACAAATCCACTGCTACGGAAACTCACAGTCATTTCTGATTCTTCAGCCAGAGATATCATTCACATCCATTCTCTGAAGGAGAAATGGTAAAAAGAATACCATATTTTAGAAATATATAATGCCAAACTTTGTCTGAATTCAGTGTTATCTCAGACACTCTCTGATTTCCTGGCTTTTAAAATCCTCTCTTCTTACTGTCTGGCATTTTGTACTCTTCCGGACTCTTGCACAGTGAGAAAAGTAACTAATAATTTGCGAGTACCTATAATATGCTTTGCTAAGGCAGTTTCTATTGCACTCATGGCTTTCTTCTTATTCTCTCTATATCAATAGCCCTACCTCTCTTTTAGATCCTGAGTCACTTGCTAACTCTTGAGTGCAGTTGAATGGTGTAAATAATCTATACTATTAACGCTTGTATGGGCTGTGCTCTGTAGGTCTTAAATATTTAAAATATTTTTTTCTTGTACACTTGCTATATCTACAACCCAAATCGTGCAATCCAGGTTTTTAAAAAATGTGTTTTATTTCCCTGGTAACACTGGACATAGGTTTAGGGTATGCATAAACAAGGTGTTAAATAACATGGACTCATATCCTGAGAACATATTCCTCTTTGCGTTCTTTCTAATACCTCCTGCTCATTCAAGAGCAATGTCTTACTTTTGTATGCTTTGTATGTTTTCAATGTTATCCTTGAAATCAAATGGCAATAACTTAGACATAAGTAATTTAGACCACCCAACTAGACTTTATTAATTTTTACTTTGTTTTTATTATATTGAATTGTTTCTTTACAAATATTTTTTTAAATTTAGGTCAGTAAAACAGAATTTGATTTTAAAATATATTTATTTGATTAAGAAATGAATTGAGTGGATTGGTTTAATAACAGTAAATAAAGAACAAATGTAGAAGGTGAGCAAATGTTAGGGGAAAATGAAGTCATTACATTTGTTCATGGCTATAGTAAAAATCAGAAATAGGATATAGATGATATAGCTTATTCCATTTTTGAAGCACACCTATGAGCCTCATTACTTGCCTCACTGTAAATATTTATTATTGTTTCAATGTTTTATGCCTGTCGTTTTGCTGGTCAACCTTGTCCTGGAAATCTCCTCACCTTCTAACTTTTGCCACATGATAAATTTGTAATCACCCCTTAAAACTTAGAATATGCAATGTTAAAACCTTCATGTATCCTCTTTTACAGTGGTTCTCAACCTTCCTAATGCCGTGACGCTTTCATATAGTTCCCCATGTTGTGGCGACCCCCCAACTATAAAATTATTTTCGTTGCTACTTCATCACTGTAATTTTGCTACTGTTATGAATCAGGTGACCCCTTTGAAAGGGGTCAGGGCCCACAGATCGAGAACTGCTGCTCTACTGCATTAAAGAGCATGTGAGGTACAATGGCTAAGTTGCTAACTAATTGAAAGATGGAAGCCACCAGCCACTCCGTAGGAGAAAAGGCCTGGCCTTCTGTTCTCATAGAAAACGTGGTCTGGGAAACCTTATGCAATTGCCACATTGTGACCCTCTATCACAACACTGAATCTCAAGGTCCTTTGGTGGCACAGAGTTTGGACTTGACTACTAACCCACTGAAAGTTAGTTCAAACCCACCTAGCAGTGCTGCAGAAGAAAAGGCTTGCTTTATGAAACTTTGATGGAATAGTTTAGCTTCTAATAACTGGGGTCTCATAAATCCAAACGGACTCACTGGCAATGACTTTGGTTCCTGGGTGGTTAAATGGTTCAGCTTTGCACTACTAACTAAATTGTTGGCAGTGCAAACCTGCCCACATATGCCTCAGATGAAATGTCCGGCAATATGTTTTCGCGTAAATCACAGCCATGAGAATTCTGAAACCTGTGCCATAATCATGAGTTGGAATAAACCTGAAGGAAAATGCTATGGGCTTTTTTGTTTTCTCAATTGTATCTTGCATTAACTGTCTTTTATTGACCTATAAGGCAAATATTTCTTCAAGTATGAAAAATCCTTCCTATGCCTCTGATTCCATTGCCAACAGGGCTGAGAGAATACCTGCGTCTTGGTCCCAAACAAGTTTGATTAATGATGTCCAGGGCAGATGGATCCTGTTTTGCAAAGATGGTGCCAGAGAAGCAGGACTCCTGGAGGTTGGGGAAAGGACAATGGAAGAAATCTTTGGAAGGTGGGTGGACATTTCAAATCTCATCACCGGCTGATGACTTTGGTGGTGGTGCTGTGTGTGGGATTGTCTAGCAACTATACCTTCCCTTATTCTAGCTCAATAACTTGAAAGAAGAGATAAAATTACAGTGGATCCCATATCTCTCTAAACAGCAGCAACAAACAAGAAAGACTGAATAAATGTCACCAAAAGCAATGGTGCCCTACCCCCTGCGTCGGAGATGCTCCATTATACACTTTCACTTACAGTATTTTTATCACAATTATCTTTTTTTTAAAAAAAATCATTTTATAGGGGGCTTGTACAATTCTTAGCACAATCCATACATCCATCCATTGTATCACGCACATTTGTATATTTGTTGCCATCATTATCAACATTTGTTTTCTACTTGAGCCCTTGATATCAGCTCCTCATTTTCCCCCCTTCCTCCCTGCTCTCCCCTCCCTCATGAACCCTTGATAATTTAGAAATTATTATTATTTTGTCATATTTCACACTGTCCAACGTCTCCCTCCACCCACTTTTCTGTTGGCCATCCCCCAGGGAGGAGGTTATATGTAGATTGCTGTAATCTGTTCCCCTTTTCTACCCCACCTTCCCTCTCCCCTCCAGGTATCACTACTCTCACCACTGGTCCTGAAGTGTTCATCTGTCCTGGATTTCCTGTGTTTCCAGTTCCTATCTGTGCTCTGGTCTAACCAGGTTTGCAAGGTAGAATTGGGATCATGATAGTGGGGGAATGAGGCATTTAAGAACTAGAGGAAAGTTGTATGTTTCATCTTTGCTACACTGCACCCTGACTGGCTCGTCTCCTCCCTGTGACTCTTCTGTAAGGGGATGTCCAGTTGCCTACAGACGAGCTTTGGGTCTCCACTCTGCACTCACCCTACATCACAATGATATGATTTTTTGTTCTTTGATGCCTGATACCTGGTCTCTTTGACACCTCGTGGTCACACAGGCTGGTGTGCTTCTTCCATGAGGGCTTTGTTGCTTCTGAGCTGGCTTACAATTAGCTTACTGATTTATGTGTTTACTGGTTTGCTGTTGTCTTCAGGTTCCCTCCACCTTAAACATGTAAGTTTTATGAGAGGCCATGCCTGCTTTGTCCAGTTTTATTACCCCAGTGCCATCAAGCGTGCCTGACATATAATTGCTGTTAGTTAAATATTTTTTAATGAAATGATTTTAAAATATGATTGATTGAAATAGCACTTTAAGAAATATTTGACTGTTAAAATGTTATTAAAAATAATAGAACCATTAGAGTTCTACTAACATTAGAGGGCTGTAGGGCATCACTGAACACTATGGAAAATGTATCGAGTCACAAATACTCTTCAGAGTAAGTCCATCGTGTAACCCATTAATACCCTTTGAACTAAAAAAAATCTACACATAATATATTTTGGATTCTCAGTGGCTTGATCAGGAGTCTTAGTTGTTTGCCATTTGAAATCTAGTAATACTTTATGATGTGATCTCAAGTAATATTGTAGACTTCACATGCCCAATTCTCTTTTTAAAGACACTTAAATTCCAGATGCCTCAGGCATGAGCGTGCAAGTATATTCATAGTAAAATTTAAACAAAATGAACCTGAGTTCTAGGCCCAATGCTTACTAGAAGGATAAAGTAATATTTTGGAAGCTGCTTTAAAGTTTGCATACTCAAAGGCAACCTTGCCCTATTTCCAGAAAAACAACAAATATAAGGAGCCGGTATATAGTTTCCTCTTCAAAGAAGCTGGGAGGTCTCCCAATTCTGACAACTGGTGATAGTGGGATTTGTACTAAGTTAGTGGTTGGTTTGCAGCCTGGTCACACTACAGTGAAGTCCATTAGGCTTGACCTACTCAGCATTTTAGAACCTAAGTCCTAAATATGAAGGAGCAGCTAACTAGCTAAGGCTTATCAACTATTTGAGGAAATAAATCTCCAAATAAATGAGGGAAACTGAAAACAAATAGTCTTAGTTATTTAATGGTGTTATTATACAAATGACACAAGTGGATAAATTTAAAGAACAGCAGATATTCTCTCACAGTTCTAAATCAGAGTTTCCATTGTGTCCATTTCTTCCTCTTCAGTAGCCCTGAGCTGTTCCTTGAAGTGCAGGGGATCCTCCCAAGGAAAGTGTGCCTGCCCATCCCCCTCAAAGGAGTGTTGGTATCTCTTCTGCTTCTTTCACAGCTGAGAAATGATTGGGTTTAGCATCCAAACTACTCTAATAAGGTGATCTGAGTTCTCACAGTAGATCTTCAGGAAAATGGTGGGGTTATGCGTTAAGACAGAAGTTTGAGTATTAAGAACATACTGATCAGGCACATTTTATTCTGTATAAGTAAGAAAAAAGCTGCAATACAGAAAAAAATGAGAAAATATGAAGTGTTATACAATAAAGAAATGCTATTGTAGGCCTTTCTATAACTCTACGTCGAACAGCATGTACATAATCATCATGCAACATGCAACGAATCAACACTCTGGGTGAATGAAGGGGTGATGGTCTAAGACGGCAAACTATCAACTGTAACTGCAAGTCTGTTGCTAGTGGTTAATGTTGGCAACATTCAAAACCAGTAGTACCCTTTTCAAAACTTAAAATACTGGAAGAAACACTTAAAAACCAGGTGAAAATCATTTACTCCATGACAGTAAACTGGTTATTGAGAAGATGTTGGGCAGTGATATACCTCTTTTCAGTTAAAAGCTTGTTACAAGTATTTTCTTCATTTATTTTACCTTTTTGTTGTTATTGTTATGTGTGCATGACACTTTAATTAAAATAGAGATAAGATACATATTTATATCATTTTAAGGGCAACGAGCAAATTTTGTTATCATTTTTTCTTTTGAATGAAAATTATCGATAATATTTCTGCTTCATCTGTGAAATTTGAAGAGACATGATTTATAAATATAGTGAAGAACATTTTGAAGTGAATTTCCAGAATTATGATTTTCTTCAGTAAGCTTTTGCATTTCTACCACACTCATTAATTAATTAAATGTGCAGTTATTGAGAATATTGTATATACCAGGCATAACATTCAGTGCCTGAGACACAGGAGCTAAAAAAGCAAACAAATACAAGGAGCTCTTCCTGCTTCTAGACAGTGCACTTTATCAAAGTGGGGGATGAAAAATAAACTAAATAAGTTAGGGTAGATTGCAAGAACTAGGGATAGAAAATAAAGCAGAAGGATGGTAGAGGGCACATGAGAAGGAAGTATATCACAATGCCTTACAGAGGGTTCCAGTGGGCTGTTCATTTCTCATATCTCACCTGATATGAATACCAATGAACTATTGAATTCCTGCTTAATGTAAGTCCTTTTAAAAGGAAATCAAGAAAATGCTTATCATTCAATGTTTGGAGGATAAATAATACTAATTGCTAGTCTAAACCTCACTTCTAAACGTGCTGCCTTAGAGGCAACATTTTTTATGGAAGAACCAGAATAAACTTCGAAGCCTCAGAGACACTGGATTCAAATCTGGATTTCATATTGTAATAGCCAAGTAATTTTGGGTACATTGCTTAACCTCCCTGAGGTTGCTTCCTCAGTCGTAAAATTGAAATAGTAATTATCTGATAACTGTGAGTAAAAGATATGAAGGTATATGCAACGTGTTTAGCATATAGATTAAACCTCACATTTATTATGAAAAGTTGTGCAACCATCATCCAAATTAATTTCAGAACATTTTCTTCTCATACTCATTGTTGTTAGCTCCCCACTTCTCACCAACCTCCCCTGCGATGCCTCAAGCTAATTATTAATCCAGTTACTGTCTCTATAGATTTACTTTTCCTGGACTTCAAATACACATACAAAATCATACAAAACACAAGCGCAAAACACCAATGATGACAACAATGACAAAGCAAAAGAGAAAAATCTCAATCAAAATGCCATAAATGTGAGATTTAACCCTTTTGTGATTCCCCCCTTTACTATAGGCATGAATTGCTAACTTATTTCAGGCTGTGGCATATTATTTAATGAAATGATTATTGTAAAAGATTTATCAATAAATTATAAGACTTCATTGGAGACTAATAATTTATCTCTTCTGTCAGATATTTATGTATGTTCTTTGTGTCTTTTTTCTTCAGTTCTCTATTGCACGCATGTACTAAACAATATATAGAATAAAAACAATTTAAATGATGACAGTAACAGTAATTTCAAGTAGCATATAAAAATCTCTAGTTTACCAGTATTGATTTATTCTTATAACTATTCTGTGGAGCAAGAGGGTGGGACAACATAGCCAGGAGCAGTTTTTCAATATTTTAGAAAAGTATAATATATTGATGCTCAACTCCAAAATCAATTCTGTGAAACCAAGCTGGAACAGCAGAACAAAGGTATATAATAAAGTATCATCCTGTAAGCTCTCACTGCCATCAAGTCAATACAGACTCCTAGCGACCCTGTAGGACACAAGAGAACGGCTCCTGTGAGTTTCCAATACTGCTCCTTATTGGCAGTAAAAGGCCCTGTCTTTCTCCTGTGGAGTAGCTGGTAGTTTCAAACTTCTGACCTTTTGGATTGCAAGCCAATGCATAACCACTATGACACCAGGGATCTTACTATAATGCAAGGAATATGAAATGTATCACTTTGAAATCATCATGTAACACGGTTGTAAAGAAACCACACTCCCTAGCAGTTTTGTGTATGTAGTGGCCTAGCCCTTCTAATGTCTGCAATATTTGTAATACATGATCACTTTACTGACATTTCATCAAATCTTTACAAATAATCTACACTCTACTACCAACTATTTTTGTATTATAACTTGAAACTTTTCTATAGAACAGTTTTTCTTTTTAATGTTTTGGGAATATCAATGTAAAATTTCCATCTATGAAGACAAGATGAAAAGTGTTTAAAAGATACTTCCATTCTATGAAGTGTTGTCATTAAAGGCAGGAAGGGCTTTGGCTTCAAATATATCAATGCAGAGGCATTGCGTGGACTGTGCAATTACTCAGGGCTTCCTTCGTACAGTTCCATTTCAAAGGAAAACTGATTCTGCTGATATTTCTAGACATAAAAACTGAAATAGTTTTACTGCCTTAAGCAAATGAGAGAAATGATGATCTAAGAGTTGAAGAGAAAGTCTCAAAGAACAGTTCAAGAAGACAACATAAAATTATAATGAAATGTGCAAAGACCCAGAGTTACAAAACCAAACGGGAAGAACACACTCAGCATTTTTCAAACTGAAGAAACTGAAGGGAAAATTAAAGCCTCTTGTTGCAATTCTGAAAGATTCTGTGGCAAAATGTTGAATAATGCAGGAAGAAACACCAAAAGAAGACGGGAGGACCACCCAAAGTCACTGTACCAAGAATAATTGGTAATCTCTTCTGACCATAGGCCAGTGAACGGGAATAGATCAGCCAGAGAACATTGTAAAGCTGATTATGGCAGATGTAGTTAGGTTAATATGTAATACCTTATCAATTTATCTCTGTTTTGACTCACTTTAAATTTCAGTTTTTAATATTTTCTGTTTTCTTTTTTATTGAAGCTTTTCACCATGTTGTCATTGTTGTTGGTCTATATTGGCTTGTGTTTTGTATGATTTTCTGTATATGAAATCCAGGAGAGGTAAATCTACCGACAGTGCCTGAATTAATAATTAGCTAGGGGCATGGCAGGGGCGATTGGAGAGAAATGGGAGCTAACAACAATGAGTATGAGAAGAAAATGTTTTGAAATTGATTGTCGTGATGATTGCACAATCTTCTTAATATGATTGGACAGTTACAGTACATGGTATGTAAAGTTTATGCTAATAAAACTATTTTAAAAAATTGTTAGACCTCCAGCCACTTCAGGAAATCACGTATGATCAAGAACCAGCATAATGGAAGGAAAATGTCTAAGCTGCAGTTAACACTTTGGGAAATAATAAAGGTACAGAAATTGATGAAATACCAACTGAGATTATTCAAAAAATAGATGCAACACTGGTAGTATGCACTCACTTGTCTATGCAAAGAAATTTGGAATACATGGCCAAGTTCCTTGATGAGATCCATATTGATGTCTATTGAAAAGACAGGTGATCCAAAAGAATGGAGACATCATTACACCATGTCATTACTATCGCATGAATGGAAAATTCTGCTGAAGAAGGGGCATCATTTCTGATTTCAGATGGATATTGACTGAAAGCAGCTATGGTATTACTCACGAACATTGAATATACTGTGGACTGCCAGAAAAACAAAAACTAATTTATCTCGGAAGTATATCCAGAAGTACTTGGGAGAATTACAGCCCTTTAGAAGTTAGGATGGCAAGACTTTGGACATTTTATCAGGAAGGACCTGCCCCTTAAGAAGAAATGAAGGTTCTCAATGAAATGGAGAGACTGAAGTAACGGGTTTCAGTATTGCCGTTACAGTTAAAAGGTTGCTGCTCCTGGCTGTGCTTCATTATGAGTCAGAGCTGACTCAACAGCTCCCAACAACCATCTGAACCTCTTAAGAGAAGACTTAATGCTTCAGAACCACTGCTTCTGAAATATTGCCCACTGGGCATCCCCGTACGGAAGGGTCTTAGGGAGGAGACGAGCCAGTCAGGGTGCAATGTAGCAACGATGAAAAATACAACTTTCCTCTAGTTCCTAAATGTTTGCTCCTTGCTCCCACTATCGTGATCCGAATTCTACCTTGCAAGTCTGGCTATACCAGAGGATGTACACTGGTACAGATAGGAACCGGAAACAGGGAATTCAGGACAGATGATCCCGTCAGGACCAGTGCTGAGAGTGGTGATACTGGGAGGGTGGAGGGAGGATGGGGTGGAAAGGGTAAACCGATTACAAGGATCTACATATAACCTCCTCCCTGGGGGACGGACAACAAAAAAGTGGGTGAAGGGAGACATCGGACAGGGCAAGATATGACAAAATAATAGTTTCTAAATTATCAAGGGTTCAAGAGGGAGGGGGGAGCGGGGAGGGAGGGGAAAAATGAGGAGCTAGTGCCAGGGACTTAAGTGGCGAGCAAATGTTTTGAGAAACGATGTACAAATGTGCTTTACACAATTGATGTATGTATTGAATGTGATAAGAATTATATGAGCCCCTAATAAAATGATTAATAAATAATTAAATAAAGTGCATACCTCCAATCTATTAAAAAAAAAGAGAAATATTTCACAATAAAAAAAGGAACTATTGCCCAAAGTTGACACTTGTCATTTGATAGAACAAACTACAGATTCAGAGAGTTAAATCGACATACTCAAAACTACATTACATTAATGGAAAAGGTGACTGTTCTCGTGGTTGTCCTCACTTTTTGGTCAATGTCTGCTCTGAGCTCTTGTTAGAATTTGTGAGGTAATATTGAGCCTTATGAGAGAGCTTTAATTAGAGTGGGAACCTATAAAATAGGATTATTTTCTATGATTATTTTCTCCTATCATTTAAAAATTACCAAATTCCAGTGAACACATTTACAGTAACTTAGAAATTTTACTTTAGGTTTAAAAGTAATAGCAGTAGGGCAAATATCTCAACTAAAATTTCAGATGGCTGTTATAAAAGAGAAGTGGTGTTTCAATTTTTAATTTATTAAATTTCAACTTTGACAGATGACATTTCAGCTTTTAAGTGTAGTACATGTTAAAAGTATAAATATTTGTAAACATTGACACTTAAAAATGCATAGACTGCACTTTTTTCTCCTAATGTAATTAATTTGTGCTTAATTTAATTTTAAGTTACATATTGATATTAAAATTCATACTAAGTCCTTAAACCACCTGAAATATTTACCAAAAACATAATTATTTAATATTCAGGATTAAAAAACAAATATTAGTCAAAATGAAAAGTTTACTTCTTTATAAAATTAGCGACTTGATGAAAATAAAAAATAAGCAAGCCCAAACAAATGTATTCTTGATCATTTAAAGTTTGATATATGTAATTTCCATGTTAATACTTTTCACTTAAGCCAATATCAAATCTACCTATTTACTTACAAACATACATCTGTGGAGTACAGGAGTGAGGAGTCTTTGAAGATCCTAAGATTTATCTCCTGAATTTACTTAAAAATCTAAAAGTTAGTTATCATATGTCTCTTCCAAGTTACAAAATAGTTGTGGCATTTTAAAGGTCTTTAATAATATAAAGTATACATTTACTTATGAGCATGGTTAGTTTCCACAATTGACATTATGTAAAAATTGGTTTTTTCTCTTATTTTCAAAGTATCTAAATGTCTGATTTAAAAATTTTACATATATAAATATTTTAAGAAAATATTATTGTAGAAATAACAACAACTAAGATTTGCTGGTAGAGCCTGGTGGAGTAGTGGTTACACCTTGGGCTGCTAACTGCTGGGTTAGCAGTTCGAAAGCACCCGCCACGCCTGCACCCGCCACGCCTCAGGAGAAAGATGGTCCTTTCTACTACAGTAGAGTTGCAGTCTCAGAAACATACCGGGGTGGGTGCACCCTGTCCTCTAGGGTCACTATGAACAGCGACTAGCTGGCAATGAGGTTTCTTGATGTACTACTTACTCATCATTGTGATGAGTCCAATTGTGAGTTATTCTTCCATAGAGAAACAGGCTCAAAAGTGACTAAAGAGGACAAAGCCTGACTATGCGACTGAAAGGAGTCCTAATAATCAATGGGTTATAGCGAGGAGCTGTTCACCACAAGGTCAGAAGTTTGAACCCACAGGCCACTCCTGGAAAGAAAGATGTGAATCTTGTTCCAAAAAGTGGCAGGAAACCCAGCTAGCGGTTCCATTAGTTGGGATCGCCTTAAGGACTGTGCTTTTGTTTTCTGAGTTTTATTTTATGTGACTGGAGGCCCACGCTTAACTATTTCACCTGCCGCTGAGTCAGAGTTTCTCTCAGGGCCACCTCTAGGTCTCTCCTTCCACCGCTGCCAGCCCAGCACTCAGGATCTTGCAGCCTGGTCTGCACTTTGGGCTTGGTGACTCACCTAGGAGCACCCAGGGACCCTGGACAAGCAGCTGACTCTAGCAAGGCACAGGCTTGGGTCAAGTTTGGCCCACACGTGTGAAACTTGTGTATATTTCTGCCAAGTGCCCTCTCTGATGCCTTGTTCCTTCCTCCCTTCCCAGCACACTGCAGATCTGAACTGCAGAACCTTAGTTTCAGAGCTGCCGAGAACCCAGGAAAAAGTACCCCCTGGCTCAGTCCTGCCCCTAGTTTAGCTTGAAACATTGGCCACTGAGGAGGCATCCCACCTAGCAGCTGGGTGGGGTGCACCCATTAGCAGAAGGGGACTTGGGGTGATGGAGTGCTACCAAAGGTCATCTGGAGCTGCTCCTGGAGAGAAAGCACTCTCAGTAGTCATTGCTGTCATGACTGCCACCTTATTACTGTGAAAAACAAGACGTTTTCCTATTGCTTTATGAGGAATAAGGTGATAAGTGAGGGTAGGTCTAGAAAAGATGTACTTTATAAACAATCTTGGATGGTACAGGGGTTAACTACCCACTGCTCGATCAGCTGCTGCAGCAGGAGGTTGAGGAAGGGTTCTGGGTGGTGGTTCTACTCTGTTCTATAGGGTCGCTAGGAGTTAGCATCAAAATGACGGCAATGGGTTTAGTTTTATCCTTTATAAATTATTTTAAAAACCTGGATTTAAGGGTATTTATTCATTTTAACTAAGAAAACAGATACTGCTTTTTCTCCAGTCTGTTAATGTTTTAAGGACGATTGTATTTACTCTTAATGAGACCATTTATAATCTGAAATATCAAATATGGCAACAACTAATCTTATTGTTGGGAGGAGCCATGGAGTCAGCACCAACCCATGGCAACCCTATTCACCACAGAAAGAAACAATGCACTGTCCTGCATTATCCTCACAATTGTTCCTACGCCTGATCCCACGATGCAGCCACGGTGTCAATCCGTCCCATTGAGGGCCTCCTCTTTTTCGCCCCCCCCTCCACTTTATCAAACACGATGTCCCTTTGCAGGGACTGGCCTCCCCTGGCAATATGTCCAAAGTATGTAAGATGCGGTCTGGCCATCTTGCCTCTAAGGAGCACTCTGGTCTTTTCTTTTAATAGAGACCAGTTTGTCATTTTAACAGTCCACGGTATTTTGTTGAAATATTTCAATGGCTGTTCCATTAATTCCTGGAGCCTTGTTTTTGGCTAATGCATTTAGTGCAGTTTGAACTTCTCCCTTCAACATCATTGGGTCTTGCTCATATGCCACCTCTTGAAATGGTGGAATGTTGACTATTTCTTTTTAGTACAGTGACTCTGTGTATTCATCCCATCATCTCTTGATGCTTCCTGTATCCTTCAATATTTTGCCTATAGAATATTTAAAAATGAAACCCCAGGCTTGAATTTTTTCTTGAGTTCTATCAGTTTAAGATATGCTAAGCATGTTCTTCCCTTTATATTTACTAATTCTAGATCCTTGTACATTTGGTATATTTGGCCTTGTTTCTAGAGCTGATCTTTGAAATTTTCTATTCAGCAACTTGACTTCATCCCTTCTTCCATTTGCTTTAGCTACTCAACTATCAAGTGCAAGTTTCAGAGGCTCTTGTGACATCCACTTTGATCTTTTCTTTTTTCCCTGCCTTTCAAATGACCTTTTGCTTTCTTCATGAATTAGATTCTTGATGCTGTCCTGAAGCTCATCAAGTTTTCTGTCATTAGTGTTTGATGCATCAAGTCTGTTTGTGAGAATTTCACAAAATTCATGTGAGGTATATTCAAAGACACATTTTGGAATTGTTTTAATTTTCTTCAGCGGTAACCTGAACTTATAAAACAGTTGATGGTCTGCTCCACAGTCAGCCTCTAGCCTCATTTTAGCTACTAATAATGAGCTTCCCCAATGGTTCTTCCCACAGATGCAGTTAATTTGATCTCTGTGTATTCCATCTGGAGAAGTCCATGTGTATTCATGTTTTTTTACGTTGTTGCAAAAAGGTATTTTCTAAGAACAAGTCACTGGTGTTTCAAAATTCCATCATTCCATCTCCAACTCCATTTCTATCACCAAGAACATATTTTTTCAACTAGTGTGCCTTCTTTGTTTCTAGCTTTGCATACCAATGGTCTATAATTATCAATCTATCTTGATTTTATGTTTGATCAATTTCAGAGTGAAGAACTTGGTAGAATTCTTCAATATCTTTATCCCTAGCTTTAGTATATGGTGCATATATGTGACTAATGATTGTCTTGATTGAACTTCCTTGATTGTGGATGGATATAATTCTACCACAGACAGCACTGAACTTCAAACTAGAACTTGAAATGTCCTTTTTGGTGATGAATGCAATGACATTCCTCTTGATGTAGTCATCCCCAGCATTGTGAACCAGATAACGTTTGCACAGCCAACCCCAGACCATTTCAGCTTACTCCTACCTATGATTTTGATCCTCATGCATTCCATTTCACTTGTTTTTAGTCGATTTTTGCAGCTGTTTCTTCTCAACTTGAATCATGCCCCTTCAACAAATGAAGTTCCCAATGCTTTGATCCTGGATACTTTAAAACTCTACTTTTAGCTGGAAGCTTTCCCTCAGTCATATTTTGAGCACCAACTGATTTGAGGGCCTCAATTTCTGGCCCTGTCTCTGACTTCTGCATCTATTCGTCAGGTCTGCAGAAGCTGACAATATTTTTATGGCATCCACAAGATTTCAGTAGCTAATTTCTCTGAAACAGACAGCCTATTCCTGTTTCATAGTCTTCACTTAGTTTGGTAGCTCAGCTGAAGCTGTTCATTTTTGGTGATTTGGCTGTAATTTGAAATACTGATGAAATAGCTTTCAGCCTCACAGCAACACATCGCCACTACAATATGACAAACTGATAGACAAGGGGTGAATTTTTTTTTTAGATTCCCAATATTGTTTTGAGTTTTAAACACAAGTAGTCCAGGAAAAGTGCCTTGTCTGAGGGCAATCAGAAAAGTATTGCTAAAAGTACCATAGAAAATTTTATTAAATAAAAATAAGAACATGTGACGCTATTATTTTTGACATATCCTCCTCCTAGGTACATTCACGTCTGAAGGCAGTGTTTCCATCCCTCCTACCAGTCCTGAAGAGTTATGTGTCCTTCTGTTTACACCATGTCAAAGCAGCCGTCTTGCTGGCCACAGATTGACTCCAGTCCTCCTCCTTTTCATTGCTCTCTGAGTTTCATGAACAAAAGTAGCTCTCAAGGGGGAAGACCAGGACTTTCAGTAAGATCAGGGAGGAATTAAGATTGCTCAACAAAATTCTCACAGGACAGCCCTTACTACCTTCAAAGAATAAGCAGGAGCACTGTCATGGGAAGAATTATTTGATATAAAACCCCTGACCTTTTTCTCAACAATGCAGTTTTAAATTTTCTTGAAAATTCTTATTAATCAGAGGACTTTTGATTATTCTGTGTCCTTAAAGAAATTCTAGCAAGATCATACCACTGGAATCCCTAAAAACCGCTGCCATATCCTTCTGAGTTAACATCCCTGTCTTGAATGTAAATTGACCATGCATGACCTTGGATACCATTGTTTTGATTTGGCCATTTTTGGAAGACACCCTCACAAAGATAAAACAAGTTTATCATTGAATTCAAGACATTTTCTGCAGCCATCCACTGATTTTTAAACACACTGTGGTTTAAGGCAGACACTCCCTGGTGTGAGGAGAAGCAGGTGATTGCTATCCTCAGGATATACAACTGGTGGTTGCTGGACTTTGGTTCAGATCTCTTTCTTTGAGGCTGCCTAATGAATGGTGGGGCAGGACTACCATATACTTGTTATCTTAATGCTGTCCTTGCCTTTACAATTGCATGTATTAACCCCCATTCTTTATTTAAACAGTGTCCAGTCACTTAAGAATTTAATCTGTAGACGTCAACAATCCATGTATTGTAGTTTGTAGTCAGCCTTTTATCAACTGTGTTTTAAATTCTATATCATTGGCTAAAGTAATGATGCCATCAATTGAATTACCTTATGCCTCAGGAGACGACTGATATAATGATTGTGCTCTAACATAAAATGATAACGATGTCTCTAAGGTGAAAATAAAAATATATATATATGATTTATTAATGATATAATGAAATATATCATAGATTTTTGAAGTTATTTGGGACTTGAGCTTAATTCTGGCCCAACATAAAAATATCAGTTCTTATGACATGGCCTTCCTTTATGCTCACCCTCAGGAAGAGATTATTGATGATATGGGTGCTGTAGAAAAGTGTGATGAAACTAGATATTGTCAAGCTATCAAAAATAGTGGTGTTGTGGGTCTTCAAAGCCCCTATACAAGTAGTCATCTAAGTGAGATTTCAACTAAGTCCACATGTCAGATGACACTTGCCTGGATGATCCAAGGAATGTAAATAATATAAACCAAATATGAAACAGGGAATACTCCCAAAGCTTAAATTGTAAACATCCAGTTTGCAGAAGGCTTTGGCTGACAGGAAAACACTAAAACCCATTTTCAGGGTCCCCACATGGATTAAGTCTCCAGTGAATCCCCTCGGACCATAGTCAAGGGATGTGAATAACTTTGCCATCCAACAGATTGCAATGTAAAGTTGATGGTGGTAGATACAGTTAGATTATAATGTAATAACTTATCGTTTGATCTCCTTTTGACCCATTTAAATATTGTTTCAGGTTTTTGCTTTGTTTTATTTTAAAGCGAAGAAGAAATACAGGTAGATTAAGTCTCTTGTGGATCTTCTCTGACCATAGAGCGGGGAAGTGATAACCTTGCTATCATACACAGTGCATTGGAAAGTGGATTATTGCAGATGTAATAGGTTAAATTTTAACACCCTATCATCTAATCTTCTGTTTGATCCATTTTAAAATTTGCTTTAGTTTTTTCATCTGTTCTATTGTCTTTTCAATTGAGATTTTTCTCTGTTTTACTTTCATATTGTTGTTAGTTTTCGTTGTTGTTGTTAGTTTTGTGTGTGGGTTATAGGTAAATGTATAGAGACAGGGACAGGATTGACTTTTCTTGGGATTATAGCACAGTTGGCTGGGGGGAAATAGGGAGAAAACATGAGTACAAGAACAAATAAAATACTTTAAAATTGATTGTGGTAATGATTTTACAACTGTTCTTGATACAAGTGTACTACTGGATTGCATGGTATATGGATTGTGTGCCAATGAAACTGTTTATTAAAAACAAACAACCACCCCACCCACTGTGTTTGGAATAAACCCATGCATGCATGAACGGGAATCCGATTAACAATGTTCTCGATTTACCCTCGTGGAAACAACCTCAGATCTAATCAGACTTGGAACCAGTCCTGTTAGCTTTGATAAGGCCGACAAACAGGAAGCTATCAATACTGTGAGAGGTTAATGGGGACATTAGCGTACTTCTTAGAGCAACCAGACAACAAAGGTGGTAGAAAAATCTGCAAGCAATAGAAATGATTTGAAATGGATCTGCGGCTAAGTGAAAGACAAAACAAAGCAGTCTCTGAGCCATGACACAGAGCTCTTTGAGATTGTCTGTGGGAATTAGGTGGAGATAAAGAGCTTTGAGTCATAGTTCAGAAACTGTGATAGACAAAAACAAAGTTGAAACAATATACATTGACCAGAGGTCAAAGCTGGCAGGCAGAAATGTCCATAAAGGCATCAGTTATCCTTGATATAAGGAGTAACAATGCCATAAGGCCATTTTCTGTACCAAACAAGAGATTCGTGCATACACAGAGCTAGAAAACTAGGTAACTAACTGACTAAATAAATACTGGTTAGTCAAATAGTCCATCAAGGCATGGGTATAATCTAGAGTTTGTAAGCCTAAATAAGGATTAAGGTGGATGAACCAGTGCTGATGAAAGCTCCATTTAATGTCAGTAGTCTCTGCCAGGCCAGGAGTAGGCAGCTGGCTTTTGAATCTTTGCAGTGTATTGGTTATTATTACCAATGAAAAAATGTGATTTCTATAAACTATTTTACCAGAGAATGACATCTTCAACCTCACTTTGTGTGGTCAATCTTCATCACAGCTTTGGTATTATTTATATTAATAAGCACAGATAGAAAGTTGATGTGGCATACTTCAAAGAATTTCTAAATTTTGAATATTCATATGCTGATCAAAATACCTTAGAATTTGTTAGAGTGCCAAGATAATTTCCTAGTAAACATTATTACATAACAAAGACTTGGTTTGGTATTTGCTGTTAACTGTCTTGATTTTGCACCTCTGAATAAAAAAATTGACACATGAGAAATTCTCTCCATGAAATGTTCAACACCTTAAGAGAAAGACAGAATTCTAGTCAATATGGTTCCACAGTCACACACACTGGAATGACCTCCCCCCACCTCTGACTACAAAACTTTGATAACCCTAAATTAAAAAGACACACACACAAAGTCTTTGAATAGCACAACACCAAACCGAGATTTGAACAAACAGATGAGGTACAGATTGAAATGAGAAAACAAAGTAGACCGACAAGAAAACAAACATCCAGAGATTGATGGCAATCTGCTTATCAGTGTGAAGCATCAGGGCCATTTTGAAACCATGTAGAAGAGGACATATGGTGAAGTTATCTAGAAAGAAACCAGAAGGGGGCACAGCTATTGAGAGACATTGAGTGCCCACGACCTTGGAAAGAAATGACCACGTGGGCAGGATGCAGTCGGGGATGGAGGGCTCCTAAGTTGCAGGCATTACAGGAGTATAAACTGGCAACCAGGAAGAGCCAAGAGTCCGCCGCGTCCTTTTGATGGATCTAGAGTCCCTACACAGAACTTCATAGACCCAGGGAAAGATCAATGCCAACACACATGGACATCTCCAAGGGATGCTGAACCCACAGGCACTGAAAAGGGACAACGATCTTTCTCCAGAGCTGACAGCACAGAAGCCTTCTTCTAGCAACAGTGTCTGAAGTCTTCTTTCTAGCCCCTTAGATTCAGGGATAAAAACCTTTTGCACTTTGAAGCCCTCCACTGCAGGGGTGGGAGGCTGCAGGAGGGAGGGAATCAAGAGGAGCTGATATCAAAGGGATCAAGAAGAAAGAATGTTTTGCAGTTGTTGATGCCAGCATTTGTCCATGTCCACTTGATATAATGGATGCATGGATGGTTATAATATCTGTAAGAGCCCCCAATAGAATGGTTTATTAATTTTAAAAAATGTTAAAAGCCATACACTTGTGGTATTTCTAGTGTAGCAGGACAGGATAATGGGGATAAGCATCAAATAAAAACATGAACAGAGGTTCATGACAACTATCCATTAAAGAAATGCAAGCTAAAAGTATAATAAGATATCCTATCACAGCAGAAATAATAGCACTGATTTAAAAAAACAGTTTGACAAATATTAGTGAGGCCATGGGAATTTTATATCTCTTATACATTACTTATGTGCTAGTGAAACTGCAAAATGCTAAAAAAAACTATGGGAAACAGTATGGTATTTCTTTAAAATCCTAGACATAGAAATATACCATCTAGCACACCCCAAAATAAGAGCCATGATATAAATAAACATATGTACATTCATGTTTATCACAATAACAATAAGATGGAAACAACTAAGTGTCTATCAATGAATGGACGAATAGATAAATAAAATCTGCTACATACACACATACGATGAAATACCTAACCACCATAAATCATAACAATGAATCCGTGAAACTTTTCACAACATGGCTGTGTCTAGTTGACAATCTGCTTATTAGAATAAGACAATCACAAAAGGGCAAATATCGTACATGACCAGAAATATAATAATTCAAAAATAGGTTTACTCTCAAAGAGAAACATTCTTAGTTAGTTATCAGGAACGGGAAGTAGAAAAGAGAATCACTAAGTCAATAGAACACTGGTGTGAATTATGATGAAGGAAAGGGCAAGGACGAACATGAGAGAATTTAGATGCAGTCAGAGGAACTACCTAGCATCATGACGAAAGATTGTCATTTTAGGAAACACTTACCCCAGTTGTTAAAATGTAATTCATGAATACAATGTCTTATAACCTAGTTTAGTGACTAATATCTGCAGTTAAAAGATTACAAACAGCCGCCTCAGACTCAACTATTGTCCTCTTCCCACCTGCAGCAAAGGATAATGAAGAACATTTTTTAAAATAAGGAAACAATTAGTCCAAAAGACAAATGGCCCACATGAACCATCATATCCTCTAACCAAGAGCCAGAGCCGAGACAAAGTAGATGGTAGCCAGCTCTGCACCACTGTGGCAAGTACCACATGGAAGCACTTAGCTAATGTAGAGTAACAGCAACGGAAGCCATGAACTTGAAAGAGATTGGAGGGACCTCCCAGACTATAACCTTAAGGCAATCTTCCTATTTAAATATGAAAGGACTCCTAGAAGCTACCTTTGAGCCAATTAATTGAAGGGCCTATAAAATAATCACGTGAGGAATGAATGTCCTTCTTAGAACAATTAACTATACAAGATCAGTATGGTGAAATTTGCCTAAAACCAAAAATGGCAATGCAGGCAAGATCAGTGAAACTGGGCAAATGGAAATTGGGGCAGTTGCCAGCGGGTGGGGGGTGGGGGGCGGGGGATAGAGAAGCAAACAAGAGAATGCTAACAGACCGAGGGGCTTACAGCCAATATTACAGAAAAATTTGTGTGCAAATTACTGACTGGAAAACTAATTTGCCATTGTAATGAAGTGAAATTACGTAATATGATTCTTCTATCTACAATCTTTGTAATTTTTACCCAGGGAATGGTTGTTACTGTTAGGTGTCAATCAAACAGTGCCTGCTCCCGCCCTATCCTCACAATGTTTCCTGTGCCTGAGCCACTGTGTTGCTAATCCATCTTATTGAGGCCCATCCTCTTTTTTGCTGCCCCGTCACTTTATGAAGCATGATATCCGACAAGGACTCATCACTCCTGACAACATAAGCTGAAGCCTTGCCATCCTTGCCTCTAAGGAACACCCTGGCCTTACTTCTTCCCAGACAGATTGGCTTGTCCATTTAGCAGTCCATGGTACTTTCAATACTCTTCGCCAGCACCACAGTTCACATGCACCCACTCTTCTTCCGTCTTCTTTATTCAGCGTCCAACTGTCACATGCATATGGGGCAATGGAAAATACCATGGCTTCGGTCAAGCACACTTTAGTCTTCAAAGTAACATCCTTGTTTTCCAATACTCTAAGAGTTCATGTGAAGCAGATCTAGCTAATGCAATGCATCTTTTGGTCTCTTGACTGCTGCTTCTCTGAGCTTTGATTGTGGATCCAAATAAGACAAAATCCTTGACAACTTCAGACTTTTCTCCATTTACCTTCATGTTACCTATTGGTCCAGTTGTGAGGATGTTGGTGTTCTTTACACTGAGTTGGAATCCATACTGAAGTCTACAATCCTTGATCTTCGCCATGAAGTGCTTCAAGTTCTCCTCACTTTCTGCGAGCCAAGTAATATAGTCAGACTATTATAGGTTGTTAATAAGCCTTCCTCCAATCCTCATGTCACATTGTTCTTTATATAATCCAGTTTCTCTGATTGAAACAAAGAGATGGAATTGTACTCTCAGCATACAGATTGAATAACATGGTGAATGGATACAGCCCTGATGCACATCTTTCTTCATTTTATTTATTTATCTATTTATTATCATTTTCT
>NW_022104341.1:19041874-19044664 GCF_000313985.2 Echinops telfairi
GTAGTATTTTTGTTCTCATTGGTTTCTAGAAACTTCTTGTTTCATTTCTGATCTGGGTCAATACCCACTCCTTTTGCAATAGAAAATTGTTCATTCTCCAATTGTTTTCACTTGTTTTCTTCACTGTACTTCTGTTTATTTCAAGCCTTATGACACGGTGATCAGAGAGAGATGTATGTATAACCTCTATGTGCTTGAATTTACTCAAGTTTGACTTGTGTCCCAGCATGTGGTCTATATTTGAATATGTGCCGTGTGGGCTTGAAAAGAATGTGACTTTGTTTGCATGTGGGTTGAAAACTCTGAAGACATCTATCAAGTCAAGTTGTCCAATTGTGCTATTTAGATCTGTAGCCTCCTTGTTGAGTTTCTTTCCCATTGATCTGTCTTTTCCAGAGAGTGGTGTATTAGTCACCAACTATAATTTTTGAGCCTGTGGTCTCTTTTTTCATCTTTTGGAATGTTTGATTTAAAAATTTTGCAGGTCTCTCGTTAGGTGCATTTATGTTTATTATGCTCACTGGTTCTTGCCGTACTGTACCTTTGAGCATTATATAGTTATCTTCCTTGTCTCTTGTTATGGCCTGTATCTTGAGGTCAATTTGGTCAGATATTAAGATAGCGACCCCTGCTTTTTTTGCATTGCCATTTGCTTGGTATATATTTTCTCCAACCTTTAATTCTCAACCTGTATTTGTTTGCAAGCTTGGGATGAGTCTCCTGGAGGCAGCAGATGAATGGGTTATGTTTTCTGAGCCAGTCTGTTAGCCTCTGCCTTTTAATGCCTGAGTTCAGGCCATTGATATTCAGTGTCATTATATCCATCTGTGGATTTTGTGATGTCATCTTGTACCTTTTGTGTTGGGTATTTTCCTATCTACCTATCTTATCTGCTTGTGTTGTGCTTGTGGTTTATGTTTGCCTTCTTTCCACTAATGAGCTGATGCTATCCTGGGCGCTGTTTCCTCTTTGTCACCCTATGGGTGGAGTTGTTCTATGTGATAGACTCTTATTTGCTCTCAGTGAGTCTTGATCTTCTGCCCATACTGGATCAGCAAGGATCTTTTGTTGGGCTGTGTTTCCTTTTATGTATTCTTTGAGGTTGTCCTTGTCTGGGAAGACTCTTACTTCTCCATCTTTCTTTATAGACAATTTGGCTGGGTAAAGTATTCTGGGTTTGCGTTGTTTTTCTTCAATTTTTGGAATATGTTACTCCAGTCCCTCCTCTTCTTCTTCGTTTCTACTGATAAGTCTGAACATACTTTATTGGGGTACCTTTATATGTGACTGTTTGATTTTCCCTAGCTGCTTTTATGTGCTTCTCCTTTTCCTCAAAGTTGGATAATTTGACAATTATGTGTCTTGGAGATTTCTTGGAATTCAGTCTGGCTGGTGTTCTTTCCGCCTCTTGAATGGTTGCCTGATTTCCATTTATTAAGCTTGGGAAGTTTTCCTCTAAGAATTCCCTGGCTAGTTTCACTGTTGACTTCTTTGTTGTGTCTTGTTCTGGTAGCCCAATTATTCTAATATTGTTTCTTTTCATAGCATCAGGCATGGGTCTCAAGTTTTATTCAGCTTCTTTGATGGTCTTATTTGACTGCTTTTCCCATTTGCTGAGGTCTGCTTGCTTATCCTCTAGGTAACTGGCGTGAATCTCTGCCTCCTCAAGTCTGTTGGCAATATCTGTCAATTTGTCAGGGGATTTTGTTATTTCATCCCTTAACTCTTGTATTGCCCTTTGGTTCTTTCCCTTTATCTCCTCTATCATTTCATCCTTTTTATGCATTGCTTCCCTCATATCTTTTATGACTCCAAGCAGCATTCTGAAAATTTCTTTTGGTGGCAGGTCCATATCTGCTTCTTCTATGCCCATCGTTAGGTTCATGACTTCTTCTGGCATTGTCTTCTATTTCTCCTGCTTTCTCGTTGAAGCTGTTAGAACTGGTTGCTGTTTATGTGTTGTTTTAGATGAGCCTGGATCTCCCTTCCTGAGTCGAAGAGCCCTCGGCTCTCTCCTGGGGGATTCGTATGAGTGCTTCTACAAACTACCTGCCGGTAGTTCTACTGAGGGTCCCGGCTATCGCTATATCTTCCTGTGGTTTCACTCTTATACTAGTCGTCCAGCATTCCATTATTTCGAATGTGTGTTGGATACTCCTCTCATGTGATGCTGGTCGGATTGCTGTGGGCCAACGAGTGCATCACTTCTCTGGCCGATATCTAAGTAGGCTTCATGGTTCTTGGAGCACCTCGAATGGCCTATGGTGTTTTACTCTGAAACTGGAGTGCTGAGGAGGGCGTGTGTGTATACCCTCCTTGGTGGAGAGCTCTGTAGCTGGCAGGGGAATTACCGTAGACAGAGAGACCGCCTTGGAGATTGGGTGGTTTTTCCCACAGTAGCATGGAGCCCACCAGTGGTGGTCAGGCATTTCCCCCTGTCACTTGTAGGGCCTCGGGGTTTAGGCTGGAGATGCCCCCACTGTTTGCAGGGGAGGACCCCCTGCTGCTTGGTATGTGGAAAAGGACCAGCGTAATTTCCCCAGCTGCTTGCAAAGCCAATAAATGTGGGTGCGATCTACCCCAATTGGGCATTCAGAATAGCCCTAGGCAGAAGAGAGTGGCCTGGAGGCCACTGTTGGCTTATGACAGGAAAGAGTGAAAGGAGAGGAAAAAGAGAGAAAGAAGAAGACAGACTGGAGCAACAGTGCTAAGAAAACTAGCACCCACTCACACACACACAACTAAAATGCAGAGAATAAGCAAAAATGAAAATAGTAAAATAAAAAAAAA
>NW_022104341.1:19044764-19058078 GCF_000313985.2 Echinops telfairi
GTGTAGCACTGACTCATGCTGTGGGCAGCACTGTCTTAGGGGCAGGCTGCCCACTTATTGGGCAGAGTTGCCTTAGGCAGAGAGTAGGGGTCTGTGAGCCAGCAGTGGCATGTGAAAGGAAAAATAGGGTGAAGAGAGAATCACACAAGCAGAGAGAGAAGTGAAG
Organism: Echinops telfairi; assembly: GCF_000313985.2. Classification (NCBI taxonomy): domain Eukaryota; kingdom Metazoa; phylum Chordata; class Mammalia; order Afrosoricida; family Tenrecidae; genus Echinops; species Echinops telfairi. The sequence goes on from NW_022104341.1 coordinate 19,044,931, forward strand.
AGAACAAAGAAAGAGGCAGGAAAGAAAGAAAAAGAGAAGAAAGAGAGAGAAGGGGAAAAACTTCAACTGTGTTCACTAAGATTGGCTGTGATGGTAAAGAGGGAAGAGAGAGAGAAGGAAGAAATAAAGAATAAAGGGATAGCTGATCCCTGATTGCTTGCATGTGGGGCCAGAGTGGTTTAGACTCTGCCACACAATGGCAGTTTGGTGTTGCCCTTTAAATGCAAGGACTCAGTGGTACTGGGCAGAATTGCCCTAGTTGATGAGATTGCCTTAGAGGTCCGATGGAGGTTATCTCCAACAGTACAGTGCGGTGTAGTTGGCTTGTGTGGTATACAGCACTCCCATGTAGGGCAGGCTGGTGTTCCCCCAGCTACTTGGGTTGATTTGCCCTAAGCAGAGGGTAGTGACCTGGAAGCCAGTAGTGGAGTATGATAGGAAAGGGTGGGAGAGAAGAGGAGAAAGAGGGAAAAAGGAAAAAAAGAGGGAAAAAGAAGGAGAGAAAAAAAAAACCCAACACAAACCTGAACTCATTGAGAGTGACTGTGGTGGGAAAGATAGAAGGGCAAGTGAATAAAGAGAGAAGTAGGGTGGTAAATAAGGAGATAACTGAGACTTGATCACCTGTCCATGAGGCCGGAAGAGTTCCTCTTCCTCAAGGTAGCAGGGGTGGTGTACCCCTTTGATGTAGGGTTCCACAGATGCAGTGTGGGATTACTTTCAAAGGCAAGATCACACCTGTGGCCAGGTGTCAGTCAGTTCCCACTGTGGTACTGAGCTCTGGAGTTCACTCTCTTTCTTGATTTTAAACCGTGCAATATTTCCTTGTTCTGTTCACATAACTCTCTTGATCCATGCACAAGTTCCTTACGAGTACTATGAAGTGCTCTGGAATTTCCATTCTTCTCGAGGTTATCCATAGTCTGTTTTCATCCACATAGTTGAATGCCTCTGCATAGTCAATAAAACACAAGTAAACATCTGAGACAGTTAACGTTTATTGTGCCAACATGGACAATGAACAGATGTGGGATTAACTGAAGGGCAGAGAGGTAAATGGCTCGGCGGGCCTCACCTCTCTTGTCTCTTGCTCTTTGGTCATCAGACCAGTGTGCAGCTGCCTTGCTTGTTCTGTGCCTCAATTTGCAAGCTACGCTACCTGTGGGACACCTAACCTGTGGACTGTGTCACTGTAATTTGAGGTTCCTTCAAAACCTGTTTCACCAAAACACTGAAATTTACATCCCTTGAGCTGGGGACTGTAGGACCCTGTCATCTGGCTGACTGTTGGTGACCTGCCTTGCTGTTTGCTGCCTGTGCCCGGATAGGCTGAATTGCTCTACAGAGCCCTCAAGACTTGAAGAACTGCCATAGTCTCACAACTGTCTCAAGGGCGCGAGTTGCACTGTGCCATTTGTACTGCTTTATAATTTAATTAACTGTTTATTTCTTATGTTATATATTGATCTATCTGTATAAATATATATAATTATTAGCATTCTGGTTTTGTTTCTCTAGAGAACCCTTTCTAACACAGCATCTTTATGGTATTCTCTGTTTTAAGTCAAAATCCATTTGACATCAGCAATGCTATCCCTTGTTCTATGTGCATCCTCCTCTGTATCTGTCCTAAACTTTTCCCAATTCACTGGTTTTGTACTACTGCAACCATTGTTGAAGAATCTTCCACAAAAAATAAAGCGTGAGAACATGATAATAAAGTGCAGATCCCTGTAACATTGAGATTGATCGCTTTGACATTCCACCAGGGCTATAAGTGAACCATCTCAAAAGCAGGAAAAGGAGAATCCTGTGACAATCAAGAAAGAACCATAAGCAGAGCTTATGTAAGATCCCTGTCTGATGTGTCAGGAACCCCAGAGGTCACAGAACTCAGATCACAAAGCAGAGCAGTGGGTTTCCTGGCCCATGGAACAAGGCAGAGTCCAAGCATCCACGTGGCTGAGAGAACAAGGACCAGAGAGAGACACGGCTATACCAGCATTGCTGAGACGAGATTGTGGACAAAATTATTCTTAACATTTTATAACCTGTTATCTTCCCTAATAAAGTATTGTCTCTGAGCCCTATGAGTCCATTGCCATGAATTATTGACCTTCACTAGAAGTTGAGGGCCCAGGGAGGGATGGCTGATGTCAGGTGGGGTACAGAGGGGTGGAAGGTGGAGGCTCATATGCAGGCTGCCTCGTGGCAATCAGCCTTAGGTTGGTGTGGGGTTAGATTCCCTTTCTTCTCTGTGTAATCACAGTTAGTCACATCCCCCACATCATTCCCTCAGCTATGTAAATGTTCACAACAAATTGTTCCAAAAAAGAAAAAAGAGGAAAAGAATGATCATGTAGGAATGAGTTTACTTCTCACAAACTTTATTCTAATGAGATTTACTGAAATATACAGCAGGAAAGTAAAAATTTTTATTAATTCAATCATTTAGAAAGTTGCTCTTTTATTTCTTGTTCAAATATTATTGTTTTGAGTGTATAAAAGTGCACCATACATTTTATTTGTAAGGTGCATTTGCACTAACTGGAATATTGGCCCAGTTCACCTGATCTTTCTTTAGAATATGGATTTTTATCAATGTAATATTTTATTCCTGTAGTTATAGAAGTTAAGACTTTGTCCTCATAAACACTATTAGCAGTATCATACTATAATGTCTAATTAATGCCTTATGGCAATACAGAAATTAATATGTAAAAATTAATAATGAATAACAATAGGTATTTATGTCAAATTAAGGATTGCTAGAATCTATATAAAAGATTTGGTTTTATCTTTTACTACTCTGAATTATAAAACTAATTTTATCTTTACCCTGTAAAAATAAACATAAGCCCTTTTCCCTTTCCACAAACAAATTACCGAGTAAAGAATACTCTAATAATAAGATAGATGGTTCAAACTATCCAGCTATAGGAGAGTGAAAGCACCAGCTCTAGATCACTATGCAGTGTCACTCTTCGTGTTATAGGAGGGGTTTCTGTGCGAAAGTGTGCCTCTTAACACTGGGTGAACCTGCCCATGTGGAGACTGTAGGACTAAGAGGTGATCCAATATTGTAGAAGTCAATTAATATACAGTCTTAGCGAACAGTTAAATATACATTCAGAGTTCAAATAAGTGATTGAAATCAGAGAAGTAAAGGTTTTACCAAGGTCACTAAGCAGAATAATTAAAGAGAAATCTGTATATTAGGCCCTGATGATGGTTATATTTTTACCTTTGTTTCCTTTCAGATCACTTCCAGTGAAGAATGGGACATTAGTAAGATAAAACTTCTGTAAGAGAAGCTATTAGCACACAGATTTGTGCAGTAAGGTACATGATAGAACCTCAATAAATATTTCCCATATGAGTGAATAAATACATGAATTAAAAAAATGTTTGGAAATTTAAAAAAGGAAAAGAGGGATGGAGGGATAGTAGCAAAGGAGGCTAACAGAATAAGTACTTTGAGAATAAGGGATACTGGTTGTAATGACTGCTTGAAATAAGTTAGAGTGAAGAAATTCCAGAAATGAAGGGATTTGGGGAGTCACACAGGAGCCATGACTTATTCATATTCCCAAGATTTGGATACCTTTTTTACAGTATCCACGGCACTCAGATTCTTCAAGAGAGAAGTAATACAATCATGATATGCACAGAGTCTTAAGTAGATTTAGGTTCGAATAAGACTTTTGCATATTACTCTATAATTTATCCCTACTAATGGATTTTATCTTTCAGAGTTCAATTAAGGAGGCTCCATATTGTGATTGCAATGGCTTGTGCTATTTACGATAAGTATTATTTTTAGGTACTAGTCAGATTTATGCACAATAGAAGGAAATACTGCCCAGTCCCACACCATCCTCACATGAGTTATTAATGCAAACATCAAATAAGAACCAAAATCAGCAACTTCACCAAAGATCTACAACAATTATAAAAAAGTAATAAAATAATCTTTCAATTAGCAGAAGAAAAGCAATAAAAAGATTAGAGCAGGAGTAAATGAAGCAGTAAAATAATAGAAAGAATCAAGACAAAATATTGCTTATTTGAAAGGAGAAATAAAATCGACAAACCACTGATAATTTTAACAAAGGAAAATAAGGACAAGGTGTAAATAACACGAATAAGAAATGAAATCATCACCTGCGTGATCACGAGGTGCCGAGGTGCCGAAGGGATCAGTTATCAGGCATCAAAGAACAAAAAATCATATCACTGTATGCTCACCTCCATGATACGATCGCTGAAGACAAATGGGTGCATAAGCAAATGTGGCGAAGAAAGCTGATGGTGCACGGTTTTTAAAAGATATAGCGCTGGGCTCTTAAAGGCTTGAAGGTAAACAAGTGGCCATCTAGCTCAGAAGCAACAAAGCCCACATGAAGAAACACACCAGCCTGTGCGATCATGAAGTGTCGAAGGGATCAGGTATCAGGCATCATCAGAACAAAAAAATCATATCACTGTGAATGAGGGTGGGGAGTGCGGAGTGGAGAACCAAAGCCCATTTGTAGGCCACTGGACATCCCCTTACAGAACAGTCTTGGGGAGGAGACGAGCCACTCAGGTGTGATGCAGCAACAATGAAACATACAACTTTCCTCTAGTTCCTAAATGCTTCCTCCGCCCCCCCCTGCCCCCACCCCCAATTCCATCATGATCTCAATTCTACCTTAAAAATATGGCTGAACCAGAAGATGTTCACTGGTACAGATAGGAACTGGGAACACAGGGAATCCAAGGTCGATGATTCCTTCAGGACCAGTGAGTGGTGTGAGTGGCAATACTGGGAGGGTGGAGGGAGGGTGGGGTAGAAAGGGGGAAATGATTACAAGGATCTACATATAACCTCCTCTCTGGGGGACGGACAACAGACAAGTGGGTGAAGGGAGATGTCGGATAGGGCAAGATATGACAAAATAATAATTTATAAGTTATCCAGGGTTCATGAGGGAGGTGGGAGTGGGGAGGGAGGAGAAAAAATGAGGAGCTGATGCCAGGGGCTTAGGTGGAGAGCAAATGTTTTGAGAATGATGAGGGCAATGAATGTACAAATGTGCTTTACACAATTGATGTATGTATGGTTTGTGATAAGAGTTGTATGAGCCCCTAATAAAACGATATTAAAAAAAAAAGACCCCAGTCACCAAAAAAAAAAAAAAGAAATGAAATCATCAACACCGGAATAAAAAAGATTTAATAATAGAATGCTTTTAAGAATTGTACCCTAGCATATTTGTAAGACCAGAAAAATGGACAAATAATATTAGACTAAAATAGAAAATCTGAACATGCTCATAACGAAAGAAGAAATTGATGAGGGCATTGATAGACTCTTTTCCCCAAAACTCTGACCTAGTTTTCCTCACTATGGAATTTCCTACCAGACATGTAGAGAAGAGTTGACACCAATTTAACTCAAACGATTCCTGAGAACAGAAAATGATGAGAAAACTACCAAATTATTTTTATGATGCAAGCATAAATCTCATACCAAAACCAGGCAAAGTCAATACTAAAAAAAGAAAATTAAGGACCAATTTCCCTCATGAACATAGATGCAAAAATTCTCAACAGAATTATCATCAATAGAATTCAATAATATATATTAAAAATAATATAACATAACCAAATGGGATTTATACCAGTTATACAAGGATGGCTCTAATCTAGAAAAAACAATCAATACAATCCATCGCAGATATAAAACAAAGGAAAAGAATCACATGATTTTATCACCTGACAGAAAATACACTTGACAAAGTAGCACTCACTCCTGATAAAAAACATTCAGCAAAACTGGAACAAAGGGATGTTCCTAAGTATAAAATAATGAGGGGCAACCTACAAAACCAGTGGTTAATGTGACGCTCAACAGAAAGAAATGGAAAGTATCCATCTTGTGAATGGGAGCTAGACAAGGATGCCTTTTGATGCTCCTATTCAACATTGTTCTACAGGACTTACCCAGAGCTATGAGGGAAGAAAGGGCAATTTAAGGCATCCAAATAGACATAGGCTTCAATAGGACTTGAGATGTTTTATGATAAAGATCAGACTGCAGCCATCAGTATGGGTTGCAACTCATGTAAAGACAGTTAAAATCCTGTAACTCATCAATAGACAACATCATGGTGAACAGAGAAAAGACTGATTGTCAAGGATTCTACTTGGATTCACAGTGAACACTTATGGAAGCAGCAGTAATGATATTAAACATCTTATTGCCTTGGGAACCTTAGGGTGTCACAGACTCATCAAAGCTTCTGAAATGGAGGGTTGAAACGGAATGTGGTCTTGCAAAGAAGTTTGCCACAGTAAAAGAATGAACACGACCAACACTGAATTCAAAACCAAAAGTGTAATTAATCTGAGGCAAAAAGAGTCGTGTGTAGGAAAAGTTAAAGAAGTCCTGTATACAGCAAAGATGTCGCTAGGAGGACTAAGGTGACCCTGCCTGACCCAAGTCATAGTCTTTTCAGACACCTTCTATGTGAAAACTAGGCAATGAGTAAGCAAGACAAGGAGAGAATTGACGTCTTTGCATTATGGTGTTGGGAAAGGACATTGAAAATACATACCCTGGGTTTCCAGAAGATCATATTCTACGTAAGTAGTTTTTAACACGCCCTCCTCGTACACACACACACACACACACACACACACACATTTGACAAGAGTATAAATAACAATGCTAAGGACTGGAATAATGTTTTAATGAGGAAGAAATACAGCATATAATTAATATTTAGTAAAGCACTGAGAGGTGCCTTGCTTTTAATATTTATTGAGCAGCCACAACATAACCATAAATGTAACATGCTTAGGGAAAATAATAATGAAAAGATTTTAATGACAAAAGGAAGTGTTGAAACAAAACCTAAACTGGGATTTATTGTATCATCACAGTTATATAAAAATAGCGCACATGCATAAATAAGACTATTAGAAAATGTATTAACTTTTTAACAGTGATGATTTTGGAGAATTAGATCAGTGGATGATATTTGTTTATTTTATATAGTTCTTGATATTCCAACATTTCTACAATGATTAAATATTATTTTTCTAATGAGAAACGTAACTCTGAAATTAAATTCACCAAACCCTCTGGAGTTTTTCCCCTCCTGATTTATACCGATTATGTTTATTGAAACAGGATGGTGATAACCATTTTCCACTCTGTGGCCTATGAGAACCTAATGGCCACATTTGGGAAGGTACATGAACTCGTCTGACCGCATAATAAATATAAGCTGAATAAAAGGTCAGAGAGTACAGTGAGAAGGATGTATGGAGAAGTTAGATGAAAACAAATTTCCTGAAAATTAAATCAGCTATATACTTATTGGAAATTAATAGTATTTCCCTCCTTGACCTTAGCTAATTGAAGTCATGAGTACATCTGAGAAAAAAAAAAGCATCGGTTTATGACAAGGGCCAGAATCAAAGGCAATCGCAGATTTCTAGGTCAGAAAAATGAGGGGTTGTGTCCCTTGCCCAGGAAAAGTTTGTTCAGCTGAGTCTGTTAATGTGAAATACATAGACTTGCTTATTTGATCATTAGGTGGTTTTAGATTTGGGGTTTGAGTAGATCTGTGATTTATGTCCTAGAATTATCACTTAATATGTCCTTGAAAGATACTTTAGCCTCTTTTGGGTTCATTTTAGTTCCAACCTGTTCATTATTCAATACTTAAAATGTACATCCTTGTATGGAGCCTATAATTAAGTGCGTGATACCAGATGGAGTTTGGTAGTTTGAACTCACCCAGAGGTCTCACGTGACAATCTGCTCTCAAAAATGTGCGACTTGGAAAATCCAATGGAGCATTTCTACTCGGTGTACAAGGGCTTGTCAAGGGTGGAAACAGACTTACTGGCAATATCAATAATTTATAAAGATTAGACTTTGTACTTGAGTTAGAATTAAGCTTGCCTTGCTATTGGTTGACAGTTGGTGATAGTAAAAAAAGGTGTCTAACTTTCTTAGTGCTGCTGTAGTAGAAATACTGTAATTGGGTGGTTTTAAAGAATAGAAACTTATTTTCTTGTAGTTTCCAAAACCTCAAAATCACTGGCATAAAATCAATTCTTACTCAAAGCAATCTGGTAGGTCTGCTCCCATGGTTTTCTGGGACTGTACATCCTTGGGAACAGAAAGTTTCATCTTTCTCTGAGCTCACAAAGTGGGGAAAAGATTCAAACTCAATATCAACCCAAAGGTTATTCCTATAAAGCAGTGGTTAGTGTGGCACATGCCTCTACCCTTCAGTCTGCCTAGCAAAGTTGACATTAGTTGCCCTTGAGGCTCCCAAGGGAGAAGGTGAGTCAATATCAGCCCAAGGCTGATTTCTACGAGGCAGAGGTCAGACATGCATCTACCATCCCATGGTTGTTGTTTTAAACCAATTCGGACACCAACCATCCCTCTCAAAGAATTTTCTACTTTTCTGCTGAGTTTAATAATTCATTGCAATGGATACACAGAGCTAGTAAATAATACTCATAATTTTGACTTTTATTATTATGTTTATTAGGAAAGTGACAGATTAAAATTCAAGATCAGAAACAACTCAGGATACAGTTTTTCAATCAGGACAGCCTTTTCTCAGCAGAGCATACAAGATGCCACACCACTTTGTAGACCCTTGGTCTATGCCCTGATTGAATGTTAGAAAGCTCTTTTAACTCTAACATTTAGTGCCCAAAGGTGCTCCACTCTATCACTAAGCCTTGATCTCAAGCTGCTTAGGTCTGGCTTATTGGACTTGCAAATTTAGCTCCATCACGTACTCAAAGACACCCAATTCCACCAGCAAGTCTTCTGCACACAGTCACTCAGCATTCTCAATTTCTGAATCCGGAAACCCACGGCTCTGTCTCATGCCTGTCTCTTTTTGTTTGGCTGCTTTTCTTGTTGCTGTTTCTCTGATGCTACTTCTGGCCATCTTTTACCGTTTCTTCTGTGTTATACATCTACCTCTGTCTCCTAGATCAAAAGGTTCTCAGGGCAGGAATCTCAGTATCAAATGATACAGTCTACTCCTGGATCTTCGTTCTTCTTTACACTGTGGGATGATCCACTTTAAACCTAGTGGAATGGCAAAACAGTATTGTTCCAGAGACCTTAATTGTATGGTGCCACCCTCCAAAGGAGCCATGCACTTTACCTTATTCACAAACTATCCAGTCCCCTGGTTACATCACAAGTACATCACACTTGCATAGTCCTTCCCAGTTATTTGGTAAGAATTACAAACACTGGATGGGCCATATTAACTAATTTATTGTACAACAGCAGTAGACAGTTCTATGAATGGTGAATGCGTGCATGTTGCCTACCTGTCAGTTATCACTGCAGTGCTGAGTGGCTGAGACACCGGGACTCCTTTCCAAAAGCATGGAGCTAGGAATCCAACATATTGGGGGGGATTTTTTGGAAGGGGGGGGTCAGTGTGGGGGGTGCACAATTTAGTCCATAGCAGAAGCCATACTACTTAATCTATTTTCTCTTTGTTTCATTATTGCTCAGTAACTCTTTGTTGCTGCTGTTTGTTTGAAACAGGTCAGGATTGAAAGTATAAGAGGAAGGACAGGTAGGGGATGGGATAGTTCTTAGATGTACAGTCACCTTCATGCTGTCTTTGTTTAGCATACAGCTAAAATTGGTGTACTTGAGGAACGTCAAGAACATTAAAGTTAATTAAAACGAACTGTCTTTAGGAGCACAAACAATTCAGTGAATTCTGTTGGCCTTGAATCCCAGAATCCTCCTTATCTTCCAAAATATGCTTATCCTCCTGTTTCTAACCCTGTTTCCTCAAGCACGGGTAACTATTACCTGTACATTTTGCTGAGGTCTTTTAACATATCCAGAAGGCTTTATTAGGCATAAATCAGATTAAAAACTTTTTATTCCCAGGGCCTCACAGGTTCAGGATCCCTTGCTTCCACAAACACTTTGATATAATAATTCCAGTGCAGCAGCAGCACAATTTCTAAATTCACCCTTCTTTAATTTTTACACACTCTGGTAGTTTTCCAATCCAGAGTAATCTTCATCAGGTAGGAAAAGTTCTATATCTTTCAACACTAGGAAACAAATACAAAGATCTTCATGGAGATTTATGGTTTAGGGCAAAAAGAAGCAAGTGGAATTGGGTTTACCCTTTTACCTAAAAGAACTAGAAATTAGAATTAAATAAGCAATAATGATTTATTATTATATAAGTAGTACATGAACATAAGGCAGTATGTGAGAGTAAATTTTCCTATTCATTGGAATAATTGAAGACTCAGATGTACCTTCAGCAGTGGTAGTATTAGCACAATTATTCCTAGAATAAACGTTGCTCAGAGCAATAAAACCACAAAGTTTAAAAGCAAACCTCAAAAGAATTATTTTTTTCTATATATCTGTATACCAATAATAAGTTAAATTTGTGAAAAAATGCCCAACTACAAATAACCAGTCGTACAAAGAAACAATAAAATTCATAACGAGGATGAAAAAATAGAAAATAACTCTGAGATAACACAGATGATGGAATTAATAATGAAGTAGAGTAAAACAGTTACTATAATTGTGGTTCATATGTGAAAAAAATAGAGGAATGATTGACCACATTAACTTGCTACATGGAAAATATAAAAAAGATCTGAATCAAACCATTAGGGATTAAAAAAAATCACAATTTATGAATTAGTAAATCCAATGGATAGACCAACTTGCACATCAGAGAGTGTGTGAAATGCCTCCATTTTTAACGCTGCCAATTTTGGCACCATTTCCCTAGAACAAGAGCTTTATCCACTAGCAGAACAGTCCTCCGGGGGAGGCACAGCTGCAGTGTTGGGACTAACTTGATTTTGGTTCAACGGAATGATGTCCGCAAGAGGGGAGAGTAGACAGTTTTAAACTCAGCTCCAAAGAAACACTGGCGTTCCCACAGAAAAGGTTAAAATAAGTTTTGTCAGAAATTAGCAAAAAAGGTGAAAGGTTTAAGGTACATGGGTGAACCCTATATCAAGAAAAAGGCAATTAAAAATTTTTAATAGTAATACTCTTTATTTAGGTTTGCCTAATGTAATAGTCTAGGTACTTTGGAGAAACAAATCCACGGCGACTCACGTTTAAGAGAGAGTTTTATGCAAAGAAAATGTGCATCACGAAAACATCCCAACCCAATGCTGCCCAAGCCCACAAGTCCAACATTAACCCATACCTAACACCAGTCCACAAAGTCCTTCACCTCACAAAACAGAGGCAATAATGCCAACTGCAGGAGGAAAGCTGAGTCAGTGAATGTGTAAGCATCTCAGCACTGGCAGGGGTCTCCACACGGCTGCTCCAGCACCCAGGGCTGCATCGGGATAGATCCATGCGGCTTCTCCTTGGGGATGTCTTGTAGGAAGTCAATCTTGCAAGCTGAAGCAGGGAACTGCTAAGGCAGCTGCACCCGATGCAACCATCACAAAACAAGAGACCCGAGAACTAGAAAGGCGAGGCTTCACCACCCATTTATCCCTCCGCCTTTCAACCAGCACCACATGTGATTATCAGCCAGGCTGGCACAATTAACTAACTCACCAATTCATAATATTTTGTCAGTTTTATGATTCTGTGTACATAGTAGCCGCAACAATAGGCACAAAAAGAATCGCAATTTTGAGAATCACAGGACCTAGCTCTGTTATCTTTCTGTTATACATAAGGTTGCTGTGAGTCAGTACCTGTGGTAGTTACACAACCTGTCAACTTGAGTGAAGCCATGGACCTGTTAATCAGGTCATAGCCAATGATGCCTCTATGTGGGCATGGCCTTCTCCTGATGATTCTGGGAACTCCTGTCTTTCTCCCTGGAGGTGGGACACACCTCTCTCTGCTTCACTTTCCTGTTGACAAGCCACGTAGAGCCACGTTGATGGCAGCCAGAGCCCAGGAGATGCTTCCACCATCAATGGATCCACAATATTCTACCCACAAGCCTGTGATCTTCCTGCATTTGGCATCATTAGAAACGTTTTGCAGGGTTTTTGCTTCCCTGACACCCTAACCCACCAGCTCCACAGCAGTCGTGAGGAGAACAACCTGATATCCCAATGTCGAGCCCTGGTCTTTGGTTCCAAAGCAAACTCATCTACAAATTATTCTATTTGTCTGTCTAAATTGTCTGAAGGCTACCTGGAGAACGGGAGCAAGGCCCATTTGTTTATGTTTCAGGACTTGGAATACTCAGTGCTGAAATAGCATACTCTAAGAGAAACAATTAAGCTATGATTTCCAGGGGCAAAAGAGTAATCTTTTTTCTGAGACATAAAATAGACCAACTAAGGCCAGAGGACGCGTTTCTTTGGAAACCCCAGGAGACATTTATTTTTATTTATTTATTTTTTTAATCAATTTATTGGGGCTCATACAATTCATCACAATACATAGATCAATTGTATAAAACACAGGAGACATTTCTATGGTGCACATCGTGCTGCTCTGAGTTGGAGTCACCGTGATGGCACATAACACTGTGACAAAAAGAGTACAATGTTCAAGAGTGAAGGATAAAGGGAAGAGTATTGTTGTAAGGCTTCCATTCTATGTATAAAATATTAAAATACTGCTTTAAGGTTGAGTGAGTACTTGAAAAAGAGCTGCAAAAAATTCAAACTGGAGTCAGAAGAAGACTCGAAACAAGGGATATCACTGCTGACGTCAGATGGATGTTGAATGAGAGTAGGAAAAACCTGAAATATTTTTAATTGCATTTTATTGACTATTCAAGTGCATTGAACTGTGTGGGTCATAACAAACTGCAGATAATATTGTGAAGAGTGGGAATTCCAGAACACTTAATTGTGCTGGAGCACCAGCAGTACAGTGGATTAGTAGTTGTGCTCAGTGGATTAGTAGTTGTGGTGGTGAGTGGATGAGGAGTTGTGGTGCTCAGTGGATGAGGAGTCGGGATGCTCAGTGGATTAGTAGTTGGGGTGCTCAGTGGATTAGGAGTTGCGGTGCTCAGTGGATTAGGAGTTGTGGTGGTGAGTGGATGAGGAGTTGTGGTGCTCAGTGGATGAGGAGTTGTGGTGCTCAGTGGATGAGGAGTTGTGGTGCTCAGTGGATGAGGAGT
>NW_022104341.1:19058602-19067289 GCF_000313985.2 Echinops telfairi
GTGCTCAGTGGATGAGGAGTTGGGGTGCTCAGTGGATGAGGAGTTGGGGTGCTCAGTGGATTAGAAGTTGGGGTGCTCAGTGGATTAGGAGTTGGTGCGCTAGCTGCATGAGCAGAAGTTGGAACTCACCAGCCAAACTGTGGGAAAAAAGATGAGGCTTTCAGCTCCCATAAAGATTTATGAACACGGGGAAAGACAGGGGCAATTCTACTCTGTCCTTTAGAGTCATTCTGATTCAGAATTGAGTTCTGTTGTTTGAGTTTTGATTAATTGTGCTCAGGTAGAACTTGTGCACAGACTAAGAGCAGTCATATGAACAAAATAAGAAGTCATATGAACAAAATCTAAGGTTTAAAATCAGGCAAGATGTGTGTCATTTCACAGCAGTTATTCTATCTATATGATGAGCAAATAACCAGAGAAGCTGGTCTGTGTGAAGAAAAACACAGTATCAAGATTGGAAGAAGACGTATTAAGAGCTTGTGATGTGCACATAACACAATCTTGCTTGATGAAAGCTGAGACTACTTGAAACAGTGATAAAGATCAAACATCTAGCCTTCAGTGTGGAATATAATTCAATGTAAAGAAAATTAAAACCCAGTTGTCAACAGCATGATTAATGGAAAAAGATCAAAGCTGTCTAGGATTTCATTTTTGGATCCACTGAGAGAGCATCAGTCAAGAAATCGAATGACATTGCATCGCACAAATCAGCTGCATGAGATCTATTTAAGGTGTTAAAAAGAAAAGAGAGCACTTCGTTGACTATGGTACACTTGAGTATGACTTAAGCAGTAATTTTTCCATCACCTCATATGCATGTGAAAACTGGACAATGAATAATGCAGACAGGAGGAGAATTGGTGCATTTGAATGACGACCGTGGGCTTCCAGAAGAACAAATCTGTCTTGGAGGCAGTGCAACCAGAATGCGCCTTAGAAGTGAGGATGACTCAGTTTCACATACTTTGGGCACATTGACTGGTCCCTAGAAGAAGGCATCATGCTTGGTAATGGGGGGGGGGTCACACAAAAAAGAGGAAACATTTTAAACAAAATTAATGGCTTCAGTGACTTATTGTGAATGTGGTGCAGGTCTCAGGGTAATGAAGGTTGAGTATTTAATTGTCCACTGGTGAATCATTTCCATAATCTTTGATTTTATTCATTCTTCTTTGCTCTGGATGGGGAGGGAGCAATAGATGTTCCTTAGATGGTTGCTCTTGAGCTACTCGCCAATGTAGGATGTTTAACATTATCTTGCTGGACTGTGTTATGTCAATTGACCTTGGTGTCTCCAAATACTATGATCCTGAGCCTCCAAGCTTGGCAACCCATTCCTTAAAGTTGCTCGGTCATGGCTGAGAAAGCTTCATAACTTTGCAATCTATATGTTCCATTATATTAATGGATATATTTGTAGCACTGGAAAATACATCAGTGAAAATATCTTCTGTCAAACCTATATAGAGTTATGGGTGTAGTCCCGTTGTCCTTCCCATCCCTGTTCAGTGTGTCCATCTAAGTAAATGTTTAAAATTTATTATCAAAGTATTTACCTTTGTTGCTTAAACCTTTTTACTCCTCTTAGTCTTCCTTTTCCTTCCTTATTTGCACTGGACTGTAAACTGAAAGATTGACAGTTCAAATGCAACCAGTGACATTAACAAAACACATGCTTTGGGATGTTCTTCCATAAGATCGAAGCATTGAAAACTATGTGGAGGACAGTTCTACTCTTTGGATCAGCGCAAGTCAGAATTGACTAAATGTCAACAGGTTATGAATGATTAAGTATGTTCAGCCAATAGGCAAAACAACTGTTGTTTCTAGGTACCAACTCATAGAAACCTTATGTACTATAGAACCAAACACTGGCTGGTCCTGTGCCATCCTCACCATCATTATGAGCGAGCCCATTGCAGTAGCCATTGTACCGTGTCAATCCATCTTTTCTAGGGACTTCTTCTTTGTCATTGCCCCTGTACTTTACCAAGCAAGAAGTCCTTCTCTAGGGACTGGTCTCTCCTAATAACATGTCCAAAGTATGTGAGATGAAGCCTCACCATCCTTGCCTCTAAAAAGTATTTTGGCTGTACTTCTTGCAAGACCGATTTGATTGTTCTTTTGACAATTGATACTTTAAATATTATTCACCAGCACCATAATTCAAATGCATTCTTCTTCAGTCCTCCAAATTCAATGTCCCACTTTCACATGCATATAAAGCCATTGGAAATACCATGGCTTCGATTAGGCATACTTTAGTCCTCAAAGTAACCTCCTTGCTTTTCAACAATTTAAGGAGGGCTTGTGCGGCAGATTTAACCAAAGCAATGTGTCTTTTGATCTTTTGACTGCTGCTTCCATGAACATCAAGTGGTATAAATGAGACAAAATAAAATCTTAAAATTTTTTTCTCTTAAATTAAGCATGTATAGAGAGAACATGGGACAAAGAACAGGTGGAAGAACTAGAAAAAATATTCAAACCCAATCATATCTGAAAATACATTAAATTTACATGGTTGAAAAGACTCTAATAATAGTGCAGAAATTGTTATATAAAAAAGCAAGAACCAATTAATTATATGTAGGCAATGAGAAACCTATTTAATCATAAATTTAAAAATAGTTTTAAATAAAGAGGATAGAGAGAGCTAATAATCTGAAGAAAGCTTAAATGGCTATACAAACATCAGAAGAGTAGTTTGCAAAGCAAATATTACTTTATGTAGGTTATCGTTTCATTATATACACAAAATAATCTTATATGCTTTATTTAACAAGTTGTGAAGAAAAGGCAAACACTTGTAGAACTTCAAGGAAAAATATTAAACTTTAAAATTATATCGAGACTTTTATACATCCAGCTCTCAATTATCAATAGACTAAGTTGACGGAAGACCTAAAGAATGCTATCAGCCAGCTTAGCCTATTGGAGATTTATTGCACATGCTCTACCCGCTCAACACACTGCATATTATTTTCAAGTCCACGTACAAGATATATCAAGATAGACTATAACCTGCCCCATAAACTAAGTCTCAATAAATTTAATAGAATCCAAACTATTACAAGTCTTTTTTGATCACAGTGAAATCAAATTCAAAATTAATAAGAGGGATGATAAAGTATGGACATTTTCAATCCACTTGGTACATAACACACACTAAATAACCCAAGGGTCATAGAAGAGATCAGAAATGGAATTAGAAATCATTTTGAAATGAATAAAAATGAAAACACAACATACCAAACTTTGTGATTTTAGCTAAAGCTGTATTTAGTGAGAAGTTTAGAACACTAAATTACTGTTTTAGGGGGAGAAATAATATTTTACACATAATGTTCAAGTTTGGTTTAATTGCAAGAAATGTAATTTTCTTTTAAAAAATCCAAAATAAATCAACATAATTTATGATATTTAGATGATCATAAGACTATCTGATGCACTTGGCCATCAGCAAACTAGGAATAGGAGACAATGCGCTCAGCTCACTGAAGAGAATGTAGAAATGATCTATAGTTAATAAGGACAATTGATGGGTGGGGTTAATTATTTCTCTTACAATCACGAACAATGGAAAATGTATACTCTTACAGCTTCTACTCAGCATTGTGCTAGTGGTTGTAGCAGTGCAATGCAGGTAGAAAATGAAATAAAAGGATCCAGATGAGAAAAGACGAAGGGAAACACTCTAGTTGCAGATGACGTGACCATCTCGTACAGACAATGTTAACAGAATCCCCTGAGAACAACAAAACTAGTCAACAAAAAAACCCGTAGCTCTAGTAAATGAGTGTAACAAAATTGTAGTTTAACAGCTACAAAGCAAATATTTTTATTTTATGTATTATCAATGACGACGACAAAAGTTAAAGCATTTTAAATGCCATATGTTATATAGAAATATGAAATAACGAGATAAATCTGATAAAAATGTGGAAGACCTCTTAACTGAAAACTACAGTAAGTGAAATTAAAGAGATATACCATTTCATTACATGGAAGACTTAATACTTTTAAGATGTTACTACTTATTAGATTAATATATACATTTCATGCAATTTTCATCAAAATCTCAGCAAGCTTTTAATTTTTGTGAACATTGACAAGGTAAATATAAGTCCATACAGAAATGAGAAGCACCTAGCTGTCTAAACAGCTATCATTTCAACAGTTATTATACAAGTTATAGAAGGTACGAGGGTAAGTAAACATTACTGCTACTGGAGTCTCAGTTCATACATGCACTGATTTCTTTCAAATAAAACGCGTTTAAACAGCGATCAGTGTATGGCTGAGGACAAATTCTCCTAATAATCTGCTTGTCTTAATCTCTTTTGGGTACTTTAAAAAAAGCGCGTCCAATTAAAATAATGCCTTCTGAGGGAATCTTCCTGACCAACTAATTTCAAGGCAGAGATAGCACCTTTTTTGGTGATTACAAAGAGATTAATGAAAGATTTTCTCAAAGGACACAGGATGTTCATGGGGCTAAACAGATGAAATCTTAAGAAAATGGAAAAATTGCATAGCTGACAAAAAGACCAGGAAAATTGCACTATTTTCCACAACCTCCTTTCTGACAATACCCCTGCTCATTTTCTTAAGGGAGCAAGGGTTGTGTTATAAGAATTTTTTGAAAAACCTTGCCCCTATTCCTCTGCAGTTCTGATCTTAGCCCCTCAAGGTCTTTTGTTCCCCAAACTCAATGTACATTTTAAAACACATTGAGACACCACTAAAAAGACTAACATGTAAAAGCCTGAGCATATCAAGTTTGGGTAGAGGAATAGAAAAACTAGAATATTCCTACACTGCTGATCAAAGTGCAAAATGATACAGCCACTTGGGAAAACAGTTTGGTACTTTTAAAATAATGCAACATTCATCTACCATATGACCTAGGTAGGTATTTTCGTGTTAGGGTTTTCCCAAGATAAATGAAAGTGCATGTGTTAAGGATGTGTTAAAAAATGTTCTTAGAAAATTTATTTGTAATGGATGAAATCTGAAAATGAGGCGAATACCCATCATTCTGTACATGGGGAATACATGCAGTATATCAGCATGTAACATGTTACCCCCTCACAACAAGCCCACATGTCAATGTAGAGCTGTGCTCCACAGGGCTTTGGAAGCAGACCGCCATGTCGTTCTTCCAATCTTTCTTTTAGCACCAAGGGCGTTACTCATTCGCAGCACTCAGGAAAGGCAAATGACCACTTGAGTCGACAAAAGGACCAGTGAGAGTTGAGAATGAAGTGTTAGACGTGGAGAAAATAATAGCTGTTGTGGGTCTTAGTAAGAATTCTTCCATGTTTTATGTAAAGCTTTTTACAGTTTTTAATGTTTTAATGAAGAAAAAAATGATATAATTTTAAAACATCAATAAAGTAAAGCTACTGGATAATCTCGATAATCTTCAGTGCTGGTGTGATCAGCAATCTCTTTGAAATCAGTAATGACTGATTTCATTCAGTAGAGTGAAATATACAGAATGATTATGATTTAGCATGGATGACAGATAAATATGGAAATCTAGAAAGAATAACTTGTCTGTAATATGTTCTAAATTAATTTCATATGCATAATTAATAATTTCTAAAGTAAAAATTGGTATTAAACTATGCCAAGAACAGTTTAATACCTGAAAACTTATAGAATAGTGTACAGCTATCTTTTGGACATTCCTTAGAGAAGTCTTTAACTTATTCAAAGGCTTACAAGCTGTAATAATAGCTTACTGCCTTCCATTTGGCATAATAACAAGAAAGTGACTATTTAGGGCAAATTATTTCAATACTTTATATTTTTCTTCATTTTTTCATCTACCAGCATATTAAGGAAAACTTAATGATGGTGTTCTTGTCCATCTCATTGAAGAGCTCAAAAGAAGTCAGAGAGAATTTAAAGTAAATCAGACAATGGGTACTCATAGATTTAAAAATACTTTGTTGTCTATTTTTCCATTCCTTTTGTTGTCTCTTAAATGGTTATTGTTGAAATCAGGCTGTATGCTCTGTACACAGATGCTAAAATAAAAAATAAATAGAAGGCCCATGTAGTCCATGAAGTGTCATCTGTATCATTTTTATTCAATGCATGTACCTTCTGTATGATGAACAGGAGCCCACAGGTGGCATCAACAGTCAAGGGTTTGACTACTAACCAAAAAGATGGCAGTTAGTGCTCATCCAGAGATGTCTTAGAAGAAACACCTGTGAGCTCCAAAGCTCACATGTTCGAAAACCTTCTGTAGTGCAGACAGTTCTACTTTGCAACACACGTGGAATTGTCCTGAGTTGGAATCAACTTGGTAGCAACTGTGTTGGTTTTTTGGGTTTGGGTTTTTATAGCAAACTTTGATCCACCTATTAATGATTCACTGGGAAAACCTCTGCTTTTAAAAACATACATCCAAATGTGTGACACAGACAACAAAGAGATAAACATCTATACTGCCCAGGTAAGGATAGGGTCTATGAAACACTATAACAGAAAGCAGCAGTGGGGCTGTAGTATGGTGGGAAGTATTTATAGGATGTTCAGAAAAGGGTTTTCTGAGAAGATAACATTGAGTAGAATATGTATGCAGAATGTCTTAAAGTACAACATTTCAGACTAAAAAGGTATAAATACAGAGGCCCTGCAAAGTAAGCTTGGCTGGTGGGGAGTAGGAGGAAAATCTACATGTTTGGAGAGAGAATGAGAAGGTAAGTAGTAATCAAGAAAGGATGGGATTGGAAGCAAAACAGCATACTGTAAATATTCTTGGGATTTTACTAGGAGTGAGTTGGGATGGTATTGTAAGTCTCTGAGAAGAAGAGGAACATGATTCACGTCACTGTTAAAAATTGCTGGGACCCACCCCTCCCCCTAGAAGAATTCACTTGAGGACAGCACTGAAGCTACAGCTCAGGGAGAGGGGCATGTCTGATCAGAGCACACAGGAACAAATGAAGGGGGAGGAAGAGAGAGTTGAACACATCCTGGCTCACCAAGCCTTAAGGATGATATTCCCGCTCAGAACAGCCAAAGCACAGAGAGGACCATATGGCCAGCTCCACTACGAGACACGATATCCCTCACTGACCCATAGCCCTACAGGGGACAACACTGAAGACACAGTATGGGAATTGCATCCAATCAGACCTCACCACACTGAGGCAAAACACTAAGGGTGTGCAACAGAACAGCAAAGGGAGCAGAGCAAGGAAGCCCTGATGGAATACCAAAAGTAGAGTTTGGGGCCAGGACATGGCACCCCATAGAATCCAGGGGAAAATACTCCTATAGGCAACAAACAGACCTTGAACTCTTTGCAGGCTTTTTTGTTTTTGTCATTGGTTTTGTTGATGTTTTGTTTCCTTTTGTTGCTTTGTTTTGCTCTGTCTTGTTTTTGTGCATATTATTATCTCTGCATGCCTATATAGATAAGATAGGCAGAATGAACAATCTGGAGGAGAAAAACATGGGACTGATGGTTCCAGAGGGATACAGGAGAAGGGGAGGTGGGCGGAAAGGAAGTGCTGTTAACAAACCCAGGACAAGGGAACAACAAGTTATCCAAAATCGGTGGCAAGGATTGTATAAGAGGCCTGGTAGGGCTTGATCAAGGGCAATGTAAATGAGAGGAATTACTGTAACCTAAATGAAGGCTGAGCATGTTAGTGGGACAAGAAGAAAGTTAAAGGAAATAGAGGAAAGAGCTAGGAGGGAAAGGGCATTTATAGAGGTCTAAATACAGGCAAGTACACATGTAAATATTTTTATATATGATGATGGGGAAATAAATCTATGTGCATATATTTAAAGGTTTAGTATTAAGGAGCAGATGGAATTGGGCCTCCACTCAAGTACTCACTCAATTCAAGAACACTTTGTTGTATTGAACTGGCATCCCATGATGCTCACCTTCCTGACACGATCGCTGACAAAGTGGGTACATAAGCAAATGTGGTGAAGAAAACTGATGGTGTGACCGACCGGCTATCAAAAGATATAGTGTCTGGAGTCTTAGAGGCTTGAAGATAAACAAGCAGCCATCTAGCTGAGAAACAACAAAGCCCACGTGGGAGAAGCACACCAGACTGTGTGATCACAAGATGTCGATGGGATCAGATCACAATCATATCATTGTGAATCAGGGGGCCGAGGGAGTGGGGACCCAAAGCCCACTCTCTGTCTGTAGGCAACTGGACATCCCATTTCAGAAAGGTCACGGGGAGGAGATGAGCCAGTCAGGGTACAGTGTAGCAACGATGAAACATACAACTTTCCTCTAGTTCTTAAATCCTTCCTCCCCCTCACTATCATGATCCCAATTTTACCTAAAATCTTCAGAGGATAGACACTGGTACAATAGGAACTGGAAACACAGGGAATCCAGGACAGATGAACCCCTTAGGACCATTGGTGAGAGTGACGATACTGGGAGGGTGGAGGGAAGGTGGAGGTAGAAAGGGGGAATCGATTACAAGGATCTACATATAACCCCCTCCCTGGGTGACAGACAACAGAAAAGTGGGTGAAGGGAGATGTGGGACAGTGTAAGACATGACAAAATAATAATAATTTATAAATAATCAAGGGTTCATGGGGGGAGGTGTGGAAATGAGGAGCTGATGCCGGGGGCTCATTGCCATCAAGTTGATGTGGACTCATAACCACCCACA
>NW_022104341.1:19067389-19084032 GCF_000313985.2 Echinops telfairi
AAACTTTCTGATTTCACCTCTGATCTGGGCCAGTACCCACTCCTTTTGCAATAGAGAAGTATTCATCCTCTAATTGTTTGCCCTTGTTTTCTTCACTGTCCTTCTGTTGATTTCCAGTGGTGAGAGTGTTGATACTGGGAGGGTGGAGGGAAGGTGGGGGTAGAAAGGGGGAACCGATTACAAGGATCTACATATAACCCCCTCCCTGGGTGACAGACAACAGAAAAGTGGGTGAAGGAAGACATCGGACAGCATAAGACATGACAAAAATCAAGGGTTCATGAGGGAGGGGTAGTGGGGAGGGAGGGAAAAATGAGCTGATAGCAAGGGCTCAAGTAGAAATCAAATGCTTTGAGAATGATGATGACAACAAATGTACAAATGTACTTGACATAATGGATGTATGTATGGATTGTCATAAGAGTTGTATGAGCCCCCAATAAAATGATTTTTAAAAAATTGCTGGGACAATGAGTTGAGTTACTGCCTAAAGATAAAAATAATAGCAGAAAGAATTCCTGCAGAACTTTGTAATCTTCTAAAAGAGTTTGCATAGGGCATAAATAAGCAAAGTATAATTGATTTCCTGGCAGATTAAATGTGAGGTGTGAGAGACATGCATTATGTACCACCTATATGTTGAAAATGCTCAAATGCATGTCTCTAGAACAGAACTTTTACCTGCCATATAATTATAATCCAATCTGTACTGTGTTAGGAGTAAAGTGAAAACTTTATTAAAGGAACAGCAGATTGAACTTGAGGTAATAATTTTGAAAATAAAGGTGCTTTGAACTGCAGGGTCTGTTATACATGAACAGAATAAGGGTCTGTTATACATGAAAAACAACTTAGTCACAGTGACCATAAAGATGTCCACATTAATTTTTCTTTCACACTTTTTTGCTGATAAATTAATGTACTTTCTACCTACGAACAACTGGAACTATTATTTTATGATTACCTTTTTATCAGACAATTTCTGGTGTTGGATGCTCCCAGGAACAAACCTGTTATTGAATCTTTCTCAATCTGTCCTTTGATAAGTAGTTTTCATCAGTCTTATTGGAAGTCTGTTTCTGGTTTTCAGTCCCACCTTATCTCCAAATTCATAAATCCATTTTTTAACATCTCAGCTAGAATTGCTAATATCACAACTTGAACATGTTAGAAACAGATTCCTAAACACCTCTTCTTTACCGCATGAAATCGTCTCTCTTTATCTTCCATATCTCAGCTCATGTGATTGGGCACATGCTTCTTTTGGGTTTAATGTCCCCAAATTTTGAAGTATTCCATGACTCCTCTCTCTCTCACACACTTAGCATTCGATCTGTCATTAAACTCTGTGGAACCTACTTTAAGAATATGTATAAAATCCTTCCATTGTTACTGTTAGTTGCCATTGGGTTGGCTTGGAGTCATGGAGACTTAAGTATAACAGAATGAAATATTGCCTGGTTCTGTAACATCTTCAGTTCCAATGGCTTATTTGAACCTATTTTGCAGTCACCATGTAAATTCATTTTATGGGGAGTTTCCGTATTTTTTGCTGCCCATTCAATTTACCAAACATGACGTATTTTCCTAGTGAGTGATCTTTCCTGATTAATATGTTCAATGAAGGGGTCTTAGTTACTTAGTACTCCTATAACAGTGATTCCAAAAGTGAATGCCTTTAACAGATTTTTATTCTTCCACAGTTTGGGAGAGTAGGAAGGCTTCCTTTCTCTTTAGGGTCTGGGAGAAAAGCTTTGTCTTCGTCCAACATCTACAGACTTGGTGTTCCTTGGCGGTTTCCACATGCCTTGTTGTTAATCTTCCCCAGGATCGAGGTGTGCATCCAGTGGCTGGTTCTTCGTCCTAGTGGTGCTGGGGCCCTTCTTCCTCTGCTTGCTGCTCTCATCTTTTATCTCGTGTAAGATGGAAAAAGTGTTGTAGACTATGTCCCGGGGAACTCATACATTTATGTTCATTGCCCTTGGGTTGAGTCTGACTTGTAGAAACCATATAGGACAGGGTAGAACTGCTGCTGTGGATTTCTGAGCCTGGAACACTGTACTGCAGGAGAAACCCTCATGTTTCTCTGACTTTGAAGTCTAAGGACTAAAAGGTAATCCACTACATCACCAGGGATTGCTGTAAACAGGATCACAGTTATAACCAGAGTAAGGGTGCTGTATCTCAGTGTAATCCAGGTACAACTGATGTTGTGATCACATTAGATCCCAACATAAGGAATGATTATAAAATTCTACAATTGCCAAATCACTGAAACTCATGGCACAGGCAAGTTGACACCTATTTTTAGGTGACACAATTCATACATGGTAATTAGCAAGATTAAGTCTCACCATCCTTAATTCTAAATATCATTCTGGCTGTACTTACTCCAAGAAAAATGTGTTCATCCTTCTGACCCGCCATGGGATGTTCAATATTCTTCTGCAAGAGTGCAAATCAAATGTGTCCTTTCTTCTTAGAACTACTTTTTTTTTCACGTGCATACTATACAATTGAAAAAACCATGGTTGTATTTTAGTCATAAAACTCATATCTTTGCTTTTTAACATTTTCAAAAAGTTTGTACAGTATATTTTCTTAATTCAATACAAGATGTGTTGCTTATACGTCTCTGGTCTTATAAGGTTTTTAAATTTTTTAAAAGAACAGTAAGCTCTCTGTTTGTTTATTATTTTCCCCTAATATAGATTTTTAACCCCCTCTCTCCCCTCCATACTCTTGCAGCACTGCATCGGGGTTGGGATACAGGCAAATGCAATAGAGGTCTGAATTAGTTAATTGTGCCAGCCTGGCCAATAATCACATGTGGGGCTAATTGAAAGGCGGAGGGATAAATGGGTGGTGAGCCTCACCTTTCTAGTTCTCGGGTCTCTTGTTTTGTGATGGTTGCATCGGGTGCAGCTGCCTTAGCAGTTCCCTGCTTCAGCTTGCAAGATGGATTTCCTACAAGACATCCCCAAGGAGAAGCCGCATGGATCTATCCCGATGCAGCCCTGGGTGCTGGAGCAGCCATGTGTAGACCCCTGCCTGTGCTGAGATGCTTACACGTTCACGGACTCAGCTTTCCTCCTGCAGTCAGCATCATTGCCTCTGTTTTGTGAGGTGGAGGACTTTGTGGACTGGTGTTGGGTTAATGGGTTAATGTTGGACTTGTGGGCTTGGGCAGCATTGGGTTGGGATGTTTTCGTGATGCACATATTCTTTACATAAAACTCTCTTTTATACGTGAGTCGCCGTGGATTTGTTTCTCCAAAGTACCTAGACTAATACAAGGTCAATGAGAGGCCTGGAGATCTTGGGCTTTGTGAGTAGACAGGCAGAGCTGGGGTTGAGCTCTCTCCCCAATCTCTCCACTTTGCTCCTTGCCACTGGTGTGACCCCTCTTTCTGGCCTCTACAGCTTTCCCAGCACAACAGCAAAGGGGGTGACCAGTGTGGGCTCCCAATGGTTTTAATATGGTATATGCACAACATTCAAATCACATAATGTCCTATTTCACAGACTCTATTGTGGATTTTAAGTAACTTATACAAACCTGCATATGGTTTTGTTTGCTTCCGTAAACATTGATTTTTGATCTAAATGTAATGAAATCTTTGATAGCTTCAATTTATTTTATTTTTATCAATTGTGAATTAGGTGAAGGTTTACAGAGCAGGTAACTTCAATTGCTTCACAATTTATCATGATGCCTGTTATTCTTTTTTTTTTAATTTTGTTGTGAATTTTTTTTAAAGTCATTTTATTGGGGGCTCAAACAACTCATCACAATCCATACATACATCAATTGTATAAAGCACATTTGTACATTTGTTACCCTCATTATTCTTTTTTAAAATTATTTTATTGATGCCCTTTTTTCTTAACGAATGTTTGTTCAGTTCTGATGCCTGACCCACCATCTCCTGCTTTCCTTTTGTCGTTTCCTCTTTCCCCTTTCCATCTTTGTAATACCGCAGCTAAGCACAATCTTTTGAAACAGTGACCACACTCAGGTCCCTTCTCTGCTCAGAACGTGCTAATGATTCCCATGTCAGAGTAAAATGTCAGTCTGTTCAATGACCTATAAGGACTTATTTTATCAGGATCCTCTCACTTCTTTAATTTCATCTCCTGCTACTTTCTATATAACTCACATTAATCGCTTGCCTATGTATTTAGTAGTCTCATAAGTCTGTCTTGGGGAATTTTCATGGAAAAAAAAAACCCTGTCTGTAATGTCATTCTGCTACATACTAAAAGGAATATTTCTTGATTCCTATCAAGTCCTTGTCTAAATGAGTGTTTCTCAATGAGGTCTACCTTAACCTCCCTACATAAAAGTATAATTCCAACGCTCAGTCTCCCCAAAGTATATTGCAAATACTTTGGACTAAATTTATTCTAGGATTTGTTCATTTTGATGTCTTTAAAACGTAAAATATGGTTTGCTATGTGGCAAACATTTACAGTCTCAGAAAACCATAGGAGGTCCCTGTGGGTCAGCATTGACTGGATCGCAGTGAATGAGAGAGTGTAAGTGAAGTAGACTTTCTTAATATGGCTCATCTATCTATTTCTCTAGAACTCCCACCACATGACTGAGTGGACCATGCAAAACAGATGGAGAGGGCAGGTGACAGGCTTGCCGTTCTCTTAGCTATAAGAACGAGGCATCCCAGAAGCTAGGAGAGGCCATTCCGAGTCTGGAAGACCATCGCAGAAGAAGAGACACTGGCAGGGCACATTCTTTTAAGATGCCTGCCTGAGCGGCAGGGGCAGCAGGGGCTGCAGCTCTGAGATCTAGCGACCATAATACTGTAAGTGTGAGTCTGGGAGCAGCAGGAGGGATTTCTGGCCCAATGAACAAGGTCAAGGTCAAGGGACTATGATGCTGAGAGGCTGAGGCCCAGAGAGACACTTGGCTGAGGAGAGGCAGTGCTGTAGATCAGGGGTGTCAAACTGGCAGCCCGCGGGCCACGTGAGGCTTCCAAGGTAATTTTTGTGGCCCGCGATGCTCTGAAATGAAATGAAAATAGAAAAAAATGTTATGAAGACAATAGCGCTTAGGGGAGATCCAGGCAACACCGTACACACAATTCCCTCGTTAACCCTTTAACTACTGAAGACAAGTAGACACGTGGCCCGGTGCCTTTCTTGGGAGACTGTGGACATGGATAAACCCGCTGACTCAGTTCCAGCGACGTTTGGAAGCGATATGTCTGCCCCTCTCAGTGTCACCTCACGTAAACAGACCCCAATTGCGAACAGGTTAGAAAGAGCCCTCTGGGTTGTGCTGTTAGGAATCATACCTAGCGGCAGCGCTAGTTAACATTTTTAGAGGGAAGTCATTATGATTGTGCATCACGTTTGTCAGCTGTCCAACAGTTTGTGTTTTTTATTAGTTACTTTGTTAATTTTCTGGTCACAACATAGAGATAAGTGGAAATTAGTAGGAGGAAAGCACTGGCAAGTTTCATGTAAAAAAGAATAAATTTAGTTTTATAAATACAATAAGTGTTTAAATAAAAGCAATTATATAGTGTTTTAATTATCCTATCCATATTCCTCAATCCTCATTACAAAATATAAATTTAACAAAATTTGTAAATGTGATGTGGCCTGTGTGAATCTTGCCTATTGCACCAAATGGCCTGTGTTTTTACTAAGTTTGACACCCCTGTAGTAGACGAATGACTATATCCTTAATGCTCTATGAACTTGATTTGCAATAACCTATAAACATCCCTAATTTAAACTCCATAGCCATGACTATTGTTTGTATGGTCTGTATGGTCATTTCACTAGATTGCTGAACCCAACAGAAAAGTAGAATGCCTTGGGAAGGACTCATTCCAACTCATTGCCATTGAATTGATGCTGACTCATAGTGAGCCTACAGGACAGGGTAGGACTGCCTTGTGGTTTTCTGAGACTGTGGCTTTGTGGTTAGAAAGCCTCATCTTTTTCTACAGAGTGGCTGGTGGTTTTGAACTATAGATCTTTAGCCCACGTAATTACTGCTCCACCAGGGCCCAGTAATCCCACTCTGGGGGGGATCATTGGTGTTAAAATAGAGAGACAGAAGGATGGAAGATGACATGCTGTCTGAAGTCTTCTCCCTTGTAGCCAAGAGTGCTTAGATATGGCCCCCATGCCATTTACTCGGGTCAAGTCAAACCAGACTCAATGGTCTTATAGTCGATGCTCTCTCACAGGTCCAAAAATACCCCAAAACCAAACTCACTCCTATGGAGTGACCCATACTGACCCTTTGTGGGTTTCTGAGACTGTAATTGTTTACAGGAGCAGAAAGTCCAGTCTTTATCACACAGAGTTGCTGATGGTTTTGAACCATCAACCAAGCAGTCATGTCAAACAATGACACCACTGGGCTCTGGGATTCATAGGTTGGTACTTAAATATTTTGTTAAATAAACAAAAATTATTATTGATACACCTGCCTACCTGCATCCTCATTTATATTTGAATTTTTTTCAGAAAAAAAGCATTAGTTATTTTTAAAAACAGGCCTGAAAGTCTTCATATTTCATTAGATTTTTTTTTTAATTTACCATGCTCTAGGGGACCAAAGAGACCCCAAATTGAGATATAATTTATAGAGACACATTTATTAATTCTTGAACAGGACAAAGGCAAAATAAAGATAGCGACAAATCATGTAGATAAGAGAGAGCCTTGACCTGAGGCCATTGTGGCAACAAAGGATTTATAGAATCCCAGACCCTGAAAGGCACACGGATGCAAGGGAAACTGTCACAAAACCATGATTGGTAGTAGATCAGTACAATGCAGTGGCAGGCAGGACTACAGAAGCAAAAATTGGGCCATGATGGAGACATGCATTATGGTTGACAGATAACTTACAATATTGATTCAGGGACCTCCAACCAAGTCAATCAGGGTATGACTCGTGATGTGGAGTTCCTAGTACACACATATCTATTAAATACACAAGCAGGTTAAGTTCCTAAGGAACTAGGACACCCTTCCCTGGGTTGTCAAGGGGAGTGGTATTGATATAATTTCTAATGCACTCTGCCTGAGAGCCAGGCTATTCACATACCTGGTTAAGTAGTCAGAAAGAATTCAGTGGAGGCTGAGTTTACATGAAGACTGAAAAATGGATTTAAGACTTGCACCATGAACCGAAGCCTTCCAAAAACTTAGTGCTTAGAAACAAAGATTTATTACAGCTAGCATCTTTAAAACTAGTGTAATATTTGCATTGATGGACAAATGCTTGATGTACGTGTTCAAAGGTGCTTAGATGCTTTGTTCTAGCTCACTAGAATAACCTCTTTGATATTTCCTGGTAAAGACATACCGCTGTTATCTTTGGAATACCAATATATCTTTGACAATACCAAGAGCAAAATGAAAATACAAGATTTAAATGGGGACAGTTTGTAATATTTCTGTTAGAGCACAGGGTATGCATATGTCTGTATAAATTATTTATTCAGAGCCAGGTGGAACATTATGACCCTTTTCCAAAATTTCTTAGGTTTTTCCCAGGGTATTAATGGAAAATTTCTGTTCTATTGAAGTTTGTGGTGATACGAAGTTTGGGCGCAGATTAATCGAACATTTCCTTTTTCATAGAAATCCAACATAGACTTGCTATCACTTATAAGACATATCATACATTTGCATTCAGACGAGAGATATAGAAAGAACAGAAGATATACTTTATTGTTTTTACAATTATTATTGCTGTGGGCCTTATGAACTAAAGTTTAACCTATTACTGAAAAATGCACATTTCTTTTATTTCATTAAAAAAATAAAATATATGATTTCTAAAGGCAAGCTTTATTTTTCCTCAGAGATGTTCTGAAACTTATTACCCAACTCCATGTTGTTAGTGCATGTCATGAAAATGAAACAACACAAAAGTCCCCACGACATGTGAAAAAACCTGCGCCAACATGCTAGCCTGGATTTTTAACTCCCACAGTGACAATTCATTATTCAATATTTCAAAAATATTTTTAATTGCTGTTTGAAGGTTTGAAGAAAATCTAAAACATTACATTTAAAAAAAGATAAAACTATGGGTGGATGATTGGAAAAACAACCTAGAATTTGCGATCAATGGCCTATTGTTATTCTAGATTGAACATCAGGAGGAAAATAACCATTCATTAGTTTTAACAATAGGCAGAAACCACAGCTGGCTTGAAGGGTGTATTTCCTTTTGCAAAGTCTTTTAAGTATTGCTTTATATTTGCTCAAGAAGACAGACTGATTTCCATTTCATAATATTGCTTTTCCTTTCTTGGCTTTCAACATAGTGTACTGTTGGGGCCATTTTTTCTTAAATTTACATTTGTTTTCTGATATATGAGCTCATTTTTCTAGTTGAAGAAATGGAACAGTGCCCACCACAGTGAAAAATGAAGCTCTCAATCATGAGTCTAAGTGATTGAAGAAAAGAAATGGCAATATGTTTAATAGATTACTGTATCCAGATATGTTGAATGGCTAAATTTTGAGCATTTTAATCTTATAACTCATTTGCATTTGTTCCTGTGTCTTTTAAAAGCCTTTTTTTCTTCTCTCAGAAAACGTATCAAATATTTAGGGAATGTTAATATTACTTGTAAAGACCATAAATACCTGAAGCATCTAGACAATTGATGTCTGTATCAGGAAAATTATTGATCAAATTTAAATTGTGATTACTTAAATAATATAATCATCTCACCATTCAAAATAACTATCTGGGGGGTACTTTCTGAATGGCTATAAACTCATTGCCATCGAATTGATTCCAACCCATAGTGATCTACAGGACAGAGGAGAACTGCCCCCATGGCTTTCGAAGACTTTGAATCTTTACCCCAGTAGAGAGCCCCATCTTTCTCTGAGGAGAAGTTGGTGATTTCAGCACACTCACCTGGTGGTCATCCGCTCAATAAGTAGCCCGCGATGCCACCAAGGATCCTGATGAATGGCTATACACTATACCAAATGGATTCAGAATATTTCATGTATTTTTCAAAAATACTAAGAGTTACTTTTTAAAGTTGGCTCACATATATAAGAAGTTATTTCTATGTTAAGTAAATATTTCTCATCGTTTCTTTAAATATTTTCGTTCTGGTGAAGATGGAGTAAACACACCCCATGCTGCCTCTTCCTCTGAATGCAAATATAAATTCTGAGCAGAAGGCAAGGGGCAAACAGATTTGGGAAAGAGTCCAGATTAAAAAAGCAAATGATAGCAGAGATTTGGGAAAGAATCCAAAATTTGATGTAACCTAAGGTGAATATATTTTTATACCTCTAGTAACACCTGCTATCACTCATCTGTCAGCTTGCCATATGTTGATGGCTTTTGAGTTGCTGTGATGATGTTGGAAGTTATGCTACTGATATTTCTAACACCACGAGGGTCACTCATGATGGAGAGTCTTCAATGGAGCCTCCAGACTCGGAAGGATGATCTGTCTACCCACTTCTGAAAAAAATTTGTCAGTGAAAACTTTATAAATTGCAGCAAAAAAACTTTAAGTATAGTGATAGATGGTGAACCCTTCAGTTTGAAAGGCATTAAAAATACAATTGGGAAAAGCTGTTTCTCAAAGTAGCGGTGGCCTTAATGACATGGATGGTACCTTCATTTGCTGATGAATCACAACTCAAAATGAGAAGAAACAGCTGCTAACAGCCATAAATAATCTGAGCATGGAATACATGACATGTGAATGCAGAAATATTGGAGGTTGTCAAAAGTGAAAGGGAATGCATAAGTATTAATATCCTTGAAAGGGACATTGATCGTGTACTGCATTAGGCATTGACTTTAGCATTGGCTTAGCAATAAAGTTCAAGTTTGCTTCAAACAATCAAACATCCACTGGAGAAAGATGAGGTTTTCTGCTCCCATGAAGATTTTCAGCCTCAGAAACCCACAGGGGCAGCCTTGTTCAGTTCTGTAGGTTCACTGTGAGTAAAATGGACTTGATGGCCATGAGTTTGAGTTTAGAGAGGGTCATAGAGAGTCATGGGAAAATACCGAGACCCGCCATGAGATGGATTGACATAGTAGCTGCAACAATGGGCTCAAGAATAACAGCAATTGAAAGGACTGGGTTGAGTGAGCATTCTTTTGTACTCATGGCTACTGTGAGCTAGAATTGACTCAATGGCACCTAACAACGACAACCATAGGAATTAGTGAGTTGAAATCAACCAATATTAGTAATTGGAATCAAATAATCATATGTTCTCTGATGCCCAGAAAAACGGAGAAAGGGCATCATATTCATTGTTAAAAAGAAAACCTCAAGTTCTACCTTATCACTTATCACTGCGAGTGATAGGATAATATTCATAAGCCTATAAAGATTCATATGATGACTATTCCAGTTTATGCACCAACTAGTAATGCCGGGTATTTAAAAAGTGGAATTTTTTTAAACCAACTTATTTATCTGAAATTGATCAAACATGCAATTAAGATTCATTGATAAGTCAGGTGTTTTGGGTAAATGTTGGAAACAACGCAAGACCAGCATTTGAAAATATGACCTGTGTGATAGAAAGTACAGAGATTGCTTAAGAGAATTTTGCAAGACCAACGACCTACTCATTATAAGCACTGTTTTTTACAGCATAAAAGATTACATAAACCTGGACAAGTACTAAAATTCATATTCACAAAATTGTCCACAAAAAGGTCAACTTACTATATGCAAATTTAAGAATAAAATTAAACAAATATATTTATGTATTTAATGCTTTTTGTATGCCAAGCATTGTCCTTTAAAACAGTTTTACAATGGTCTTATAAGATAGATCGAATATTCGCTATTTACAAGTGTTGAAGATTCCAAAGTTGAATGCCTTAATAACATTTAGTAAATGATTTGCTAAAGGGTAAACAATCAGATGCTCACATCAGACTATAACCAAGGCCTATTTGATTCCAAAACCTTATCCTGTATGATATGATTGTTATTTACTCAGAAGCACTGGTCCAGGTCTAAAATGGAAAAAGTGAAAAAGAAAAAAAACTCTCATAAAATGAAAACTTTGTCTTTTAAGGCCTAAAAATTAAGGGTAAATATTATGTGCTTCCTTGACATATGGTGAAACTGGGAAAGCCTCAAGTGGATTAGCCAAAAGTTTCTTCTCATTCTGCTCATTCCCAGGGGTAAGGTCCCATATAGAAGGTTCCCATGTGTAAAGTTTCCATGGGTCAGCCTCCCTTCCTTATTGTCAGGCCCAACTGCAGTCTCTGTTTATTCTTGGTAGAAGTTTTCTATTCCTGCTACCCTACAGTATTACACAAATCAGCCAATCACATCCTTCTGTTGGAAAGAAGCTATGCCCCGCTCCTTGAACCTACAGCCCCTACACTTCACTCTGTTCCCAATTGAACTTCCATGAGACTCTGTGTGGTGTGAGGACCTCCTCTCTTTGGCTGTGAATTTACTTGTACATGACTAATACTAAATTCCTTTCTATCTCCTCTGTTTAGTGCCAGTTGTCATGTGCTTAGCCAACTGTATAGCCCAGTGGTTTAAATATTAATGGGATGAATATGAAGCAATTGAAACAAACACAGAGAAACAAAGGTTTTATAAGAAGTAGGATTATTGCTAAAGTATTTTTATAATTGTTCTGCTGCTTTTGTTTAAAAACTAAGAATAGCTTCTATAAGATTCTAGAACTGCATGGAATATCTGTTCTTTTCCCTTAGTAAATATTGATTGAATAGCTATTCAAAACATACCATACACTAATGTGGACTCAAGGTGAATCAGATGGAGCTTATGTTCTCAGAGTTCTTATGGTTTGCAGCATAAATTAAAGCATAAATACAGTAATTGCTGTGTCTGATTATATATTTATGAATAATAATCTACCTACAAACTTGGATACTTTTAGTGTCTTTTGACAAAAGTTGATAATTTTTCACATTAATGTTGGGCTTCAGGTTTCTGCTATGGTTGCAGTCTGCTGTCAGTTGGGGTGGAGACAGCTGAGGGCCCACCTGGACCAGGTTTCCAAGATGCTTCACTCACATAGCTGGCAACTGATGCTGGCTGCTGACAGAGAGCTCAGCTTAGGTGATCAACAAGAATGCCTAAATATGACCTTTCTATGTGGTCCTAGAAGCCCTGGTGGTGTGGTGGTAAGTGCTGGGCTATGATCCTCAAGGTTAGCAGTTCAAAACCACCAGGTGATCCTGGGAAGAAAGATGAGACTTTCTATTCCCATTAACAATCACAGTCTCAGAAACCCACAGGGACAGCTCTATTCTGTCCTGTACGGTCTCTATGCATGGGCATCTACTTAATGTCAGTGAGATGTAACTGGGTTACAAGTGTCCATGAGTTAATCCTCTGAAAGCTTAAGGTGGTAGCCATAAGATCTACATGTTACCTCCTCCCTGGGGGACGGACAACAGAAAAGTGGGTGAAGGGAGACGTTGGACAGGGAAAGATATGAAAAAATAATAATTTATAAATTATCAAGGGTTCATGAGGGAGGAGGGAGCGGGGAGGGAGGGGAAAAATCTGGAGTTGATGCCAGGGGCTTAGGTGGAGAGCAAATGTTTTGAGAATGATGAGGGCAATGACTGTACAAATGTCTTTACACAATTGATGTGTGTATGGATTGTGATAAGAGTTGTATGAGCCCCTAATAGACTGATTAAAAATTTTTAAAAAACTAGACTGGAAAATGGGAAAAAAAAGATATTGGAGTATTTCATACAATATCATACAAATAGGGCTGTGGATGTCAGAAATAAAAAACTAGAGAGTCAGTTCGTCCCATTTTGAGTGGTGCTCCATCAGCAAATGAAGGTCCTGAAAGCTTCACTTCACCCACATCATTAAGGTCTACCCTACTTTGAGATAGGACTACGCCTACTATTGCACACTTGGAATATGTCTTCAATCATGCTTTCAGTGACTTCCAATTTGAGGAGTTCATTTCCCTGCACTACATCTCACAGCGTCCCATTGCTACTTATGAGGCTTTCACTATAAAACAATGTTCTGCCACTTTCCGTGTGTTTCAGTGGCTAATTTCTCAGAAGTCAACAGCCCATTCCTTCTTCATAGCCTATTCCTTCTATTTCCTTTCTGTCCTTAGTCTGTAAGCTTTGCTGTTTCCTTTGGGTGACTCTACTGGTATTTGAAATACCAGAGGCATAGCGCTCAGCATCACAGCAACACGCAGCCACCACTGGATAACAAACTGACAGGCAAGGAGTGGAAAAAGTAGAGGATCGGCAAACATGAGGAAGACCTTCAAGGAAATGCAGCAACGATGAGCTTCAAACATAACAACAATCGTGATCATGGCCCAGGTTTGAGCCGCGTTTCAATCTGCTTTATATGGGGTCACTGTGAGTTGGAACTGACTTGGTGGACTAACAACAATAACATAGCTAGGTCAAGGAATTCTGGTGATGCAATCATTAAGACCTTGACCGCTAAGCAAAAACTCACAGTAACTTAGTGGGAGAAAAGGCCTGACAATGCTCCCATAGAGATTTACAACCTTGGAAACCCCATAGGAAGTTACTTCTGCCCCGTCTTTTAGGCTCACTGTGAGTATGAATCACCTTGATGGTAAAGAATGCAATATCTAGCTAACCACAGCGTCATCTCTGTCATTGAAAAGCTCCCAGAGGCTAATTTCTGTGTTGTCTGCATTTTCAAGGCCTGCATGGTCTATGTATTTTTCTCTTTATATAGTTTTACTTTTTTCTTCTTTATTCACTATGTCTCAGTCTAGGATTGCCCAGTGGGGTTTTCTGCAAGGATAACTTGTGATCACCCTTCCTTCCAAAAAAATAAAAAAGAATACTCATGTTCCAAGAGAAAAATCTGCCACCAATGTTTTTGGTCTGATATTTATGTATTGCCTGGTGAAATACTTCCCACACTTATCCTTTCATATTTGAATGATTTCTTTATTTCTATTGACTTTCATAGGTTCTCTTTTCGCATGCCCAATAAAAAAGCTACCACCACATCTGGTTATTTTTGGAAAGAATATTTTATTTACATAGATACATGTGGATTGCTACTATCTTGGGGAATGCACCTCTAGCCACTCTTGCCCTTCATGAGTTCTACCCATCGCTTCCATCTAGAAAGTGATCTTCCTTCTCCAGATCTTTCCAGATGATCGGCTCTGTTTTTGCAATAGCTCCTCTTCACCCTAGCTCACTCTCATGAAAAAAATCTTCACTTACCTTCTTTTAGAGCTTTACTTGAAAGAGTCTTTTCCTTTTCTCTGACGCACTCATCTTAAAGCAAGGCATTCCCAATTACTTCTACTTTATATCTCTTCCCTTTGTTTGTTTCCATCACAGCATTCAATAACCTAAAGGCAACAGTTTATTTGTTTGCCTTTTCCTAACTTAAACTGGTCCCTTCCATCAAAATGTATTCCCTTCTCGAGTGTGGACAATGTGGAGACCCCAAACCCACCTGTAAGATAATTGGGTAGTCCCTCACAGAAGGGCAACATGGAAAGGCTGATATATCCAGAATGCAGTATAGCACTGATGAAACACATAACTATCCTCTAGTTCTTTAATATTTCCTACCCTTGCTATTATGGTCATTGCTTTACCTCATTAATCTTGTTAGACCTCCATATGTTCATTTGATAATTAAGATCATTCAATGCATGAAAGCCAAGATAGATAACACTTCAGAAACAGTAACTGGGGTAATGATTCCCTGAGGATATGGGAAGAGAGGTGAGGATGGGGGAAGGGGAAGCTGTTAGCCAGGATGACTGTATAACCCCACTCAAGGGGAGTGAATAACAGAATTGTAGGTGAATGGATATATTGGATGGGATAAGATACGACAAAAACAAACAATAATAAGAATAAAAATAAGAATATACAATAAGAAAATGAGGGATCTTGGGGGTTAGGGGAGGGGAAGGAAGGGATAAAGGGGAGCTGATACCAATAGTTCAAGAAGAAAGAAAATGTTTGGAAACTGATTTTGGTAGTAATTGTACAGTTATCCCTGATCTAATTGAACCATGGAATGTTATATGTAAGAGCTCCAATAAAATGATTAATTTAAAAAAATGTATCTTTCTCAAAGGTAAACATATGCATTTCTTGACTGCATTTCTAGAAATATGCAAATCCTTGATTCCATAGATGAAAACAGTGTCTATAAAAAAATAACCATTTAATAATATTTTTTAATGATTGACTGACGGTGGCTGTAATTTGTCATGTAAAAAACAAAGTGGGAGAACAGAAATAGTGAGAAGAAAGTCACATTTGAACTGACATATGTGGGAAAGGCAGCAAATAAAATTCTAAGCAGAGAAACCTGTGCAAATGTAGCAACCTGTAGAAACCTGTCCAAAAGCATGGTGCATTTGGGAATAAGGGGGATTCCATGCCATTGGAGGGTTTCATGGAGTCTTTGCTTGAGATCAGCCTTCTGTCCAGAAAAAATAAAAGTTTTCTTTTCCAAGAAAAATTCGATCACCAATATTTTTGGTGTGATACTTTTTTAATTTCCTTTTAAAATATCCCATAATTTATTCCTTAATCTTTGACCAGTTGCTCTATGTCTATTAACTTTTGTACATGTTTGAGTAGCATTCAAGGTGGGAGGAAAAAGAAAACAAACCCTCTCATCACATACACTAGACCTTACTTGACCGATGCATGTCATATTTTCATAGCACATTCTTCCTATATTTATTCAACTATCATATAGTTTTTTTAAACCCGCCAAAAAAACGGTTAACCAAAAAGGGAAAAAAAATCCCTGCAACCCCCTTCCCGGAATAAAAAAAAAATTAATGACTCATTTATTACAGTCTCCCTGGATAAAATTTATCTCCCTGGATTGCAGATTTGCCATCTAGGTCATTATTTTTATTTGTTTAGAGGGCCCTCCTTTCCCCAGTGCTTACTTCCAATATTTCTTGAATGTGTGTCCTCTGAAATGCATTACCATTTGCTTGTAATTATTGTTCATCATCTGCTGCAGAAGGGTCCCATCCATCTCCCTCCACATTCTGAAAGAATGTGCCAGATAATTTTGAGTATAGCAGACATTCTCTTTTTTGGCTTTTACATACGGGAAATTCATAAGTGGAAGATTAATGACAATTTAGTCTAATCAACTGAAGAATGCTTTTTGAATACAATCTCACAGCTGAAAAAAAATAATGGTAGATATGCCATGGTTGGCACAAAGTTGGATCATAAAAGAGACAAGCCTTACCAGTCAGATGGAGACTCATAGAATTTCTAATCTTATGGCCCTTATCCGTCAACTCTGGAAATGAACTCACCTCCATGTTAAAATAATCAACCCTTTCAGGTCCAAGTGTAACACTTACTGGAGGCTGAAGCTCAGAGTGTTAGGAAAGAAAAAGGAATGGAAACAGGAAACAGGAAGGAGTGGTAAAAGCAATGGTACTTTGAGGGGCTTCCAATTGATGCGGTGAATTAGAATGTGTATGAATTGTTGAATGTAAATCTATGATCTGCTCTGTTATCCTTAACCTAATTTACAAGAAAACCTTTGAAATTTATAGCAAATTTCTATAACAGTAAAACAACAGGGATTCAATTGTTAAAGAAGAATGGATAT
>NW_022104341.1:19098078-19101506 GCF_000313985.2 Echinops telfairi
CAAGGCCCAAATGCCATGTTTTACAACACTTTCTCATTATTTCTTAAGTTCTGCTCTATAGTTGCTAAATTAGCAAAATTAAGTTAATAAATTCTGTAGAAAGGCCTTCTCTAAAGGAATTGGTATTTTTATGGTTAGTTAAGCAAAATAGATATAGTACTTTTTTTATAAAGTAAAAATACTTATAGCACTCTTTGAATCTAATGATCAATATTCTAATGAATTTTAGGTGAGCTTTTTCGATCATATTAACATATCATTTTAAAAACATTCATTTTCTGAAAAACTGGTTGTTTCACTTAAGCAATTTTATTATTTCTAAAAAGGTATGAAATAGAAGGTATAGATTATCTTTTCTTTTTTTTCAAGCTGAGGTTCTGGGGATGGAAGCCCCTACAGGGCTTTCTCTAACTTCCATCTTCAACAGCACCCCTCCAATGTAGCCTTTCTTCACAGCTGTCCGAGTGAACTTCAACAAAGGAGATCTGACTGTGGAGCTTGGAAACACCAATAGAAATTCACCATTTTGTACTAAAATTATATTTAAGAAATACATTTTTATAAACTGCAACTTTATGATTCAGTTAGACTATTGAGAACTGCATCCTGTCACAGCCACTTAATAGTTAGCTGTGAAGTTAGCCCTCCTCTGTAAGATGGGAGTAATAATCATACCATTCTTACATAGTTGTTATGAAGATTAAGATGATTTTGGTAATTTAAAGCATTTAGCACACAGCCTAGCATACAATAAGCCCTCAATCAATACAAAACATCATTATTATTTTGTGATCATTGTCATTATAATATAGTCATGTGCCACATAATCAGTTTGGCAATGTCTGACCACATATATTTCCATGATCCAATTATGTTATAGCAGAGTTCAGAAATCCCATCAGATAATTGAACATTATGAACACAACCCATGCTACCTACCTCTGGTATACATAATGGTTTTGCTACTAGGCATATAACAGTGTAGTACATATGGAACCTATAACACATATGCATTGAAACATAATCAATGGCTGTGTTTCTGGGTGATGTATATACTGCACTATGCTTTCTATCTGAAAAGTTTATGCATATGGTATAACAGTGTATGGGTCAGCTCTTAGGCTTCCAATTTCAGCTATCACCCATCGGTTTAATTTTCTTTCTAAAATATTACTGTGAAGTGCAATGTGGCTCCCAAACACAAACACCTCGTGCACGTGGTGGCAGCAGCAGGAGGCAAAGGACAAGCATCAATTTGGAAGTGAAGCATAAGGTTATTAAGCAAGGCAAAGGCGGAAAATCAGTGAATGCTATTGCTCACACTTTAGACTTGTCCCACACAGTGACCACAACTGTCCTTAAAAACAAAGAAAGGGATTGTGATAAGACTTGTACTAGCCTCCAATAAAATGATTTAATTTTTTAAAAATGTGCTGAAAAACTCGGCTTATACACAAGTATATATGGTAAATTGAGCAAAACTCCACGGATCTTTTCTTACTTTTGTATGTTCGGTAGTCCTAAGCCTGGTGAAATCACTATGCTAAGAAATCATTATGTGTGCATAGTTAGCATCCTTACTTGACAAAATAAAAATTGGCAGTCCTAAAAGAGCCCCCCAAAACAAAGAAAAATATCTTCAAGGTACTAAAGAATTGATTCCATTGAAGCTATAAGGCTAATGAAGATGTGAGAGGGATTTACAACAGATAGAGAAAAATTGTTAGTGACATGAATTGAGTATCAAGCACAAAAGGGAATCCTCGTCTCAGCATGTTGATTCTCACTGCTGATGCATGAAACTTGCTGGAGGTACTTAAAGCAAAGAAGGGCCAGACTACAATGTGGTGTTTGCACAATGTCACAAATGCATATTGCCCCATTTCACAGCATGCCTGGTGCATGGTAAGCAGCATATGGGGGTTACTATTTTAATTCATTGACCGGTACTAGGCCAAATGGTGGAAAGTATAGTAATATAAAGCACACGGTTCTTGTAGTTAAAGTAATTAGCTTGCTATTAGGAAGTAAATATTAACAAGAAAAAAAGGAAGGCTTATTTTTAACTATAAGATAATATGATATGGATAATACATTCTCTGAGATACATAAGAGGCTTGATGAGTCAGAAAACTGAAATCCAGGTGTAATTTTTATCATTGATCACGTCTCATCAAATATATTAATTAATTAATTTTAAAAGCCTGTACTTAACTGCCGACAGTAAA
The DNA here is from genome assembly GCF_000313985.2 of Echinops telfairi. Classification (NCBI taxonomy): domain Eukaryota; kingdom Metazoa; phylum Chordata; class Mammalia; order Afrosoricida; family Tenrecidae; genus Echinops; species Echinops telfairi. The sequence goes on from NW_022104341.1 coordinate 19,100,307, forward strand.
TGACGCACTTTGTTCAGATGTAGATTGAATGACTGCAGTTCTTCTCATGGAGTTTGCTGGCTCGTGGGGGAGATGGATGTCAGCAAATAACCACAAACCAATAAATAGCCTATGACAAGTGTGATGGAAAAACAGAAAACATGTCTTATTTGGAGGATCAGAGAAAGCCAACAGAAAGAAATGGCATGCAAAATGAGACCTAAAGAGTACATTGAATTTGCCAAGGGGAAATGGCTTGGGAAGAAAGGCTGCAATGTGGTAATGGGCTTTGTGGTTCTGAAGAACTGAGAAGGCCTTTGAACCCAAATCCCTTGTTCCAGTTTCTTACTGCGAAATAAAAGCACTAACACAGAAATGGAAACAAAACGTGTTCCTGTGGAGTCCATGTCAACCCATAATGACCCGGTAGGGCTGAGTAGGACTGCCTCATGGGATTTTTAAGGCTGTAACTCTCGTGCAGACAGACCACCACCGACTTCCGGTGAGTAGACCAGTGCCTAAGTACCACGTCACTACTCCAATTCCTTTTTTTTAGATGAACTCATTTGTCACTAAAACTTTATGTCCATTTTTTTTTTTACTTTTCTTCCTATTTTTAGAAAAACCATTCAAACCATTATTATTTTAGAAAAACCATTCAAGAGATCTGGAGGGAGTTGTTTTTTTTTTAATTAGCTTACTATATCTATAAATTACACAGCCCATATCAGAAATGAAATCAATAACAATATCCAATAACAAAACCCTCCATTTTTTGGTCCCACAATTAATTAATTTAAATTAATACATTTAAAATTGTGGAAGTTGTAAACTATATCTCAATAAAACAATAAGTAAGTAAAGCAAACCCACAATTCCTCCAATGACTTTAAAAAATATCAATTCATTGTGATGCCAGGAACTCAAGTGACATAGTAGATTAGGCGTTGGGAGAAAGATGAGGCTGCCTACCGCTTAGGGTTTACAGTCTCAGAAATCCAATGTAGTGATTATTATGAATTTGATCCAGCTCAATGGAAATGTGTTTGCTTTACTTACTTATTGTTTTATTGAGATATAGTTTACAACTTCCACAATTTTAAATGTATGTTCTGGTGTATTTTATTTTTTAATAGTTTGATTGACATATAATTCACATACTCTAAAATTCAGTGGTTTAACTATATTAAAAATGCACTGTATAATCATCACTGTAATCGG
>NW_022104341.1:19102486-19103883 GCF_000313985.2 Echinops telfairi
TTGTGGTAAAAGCTTGAGACAATTAAGCTTTTGTAATAAATAAGATGTTTTCAGCTAGCTACCTTTCCCCACAGCTCAAATTGGAATCAATCCTATATTAATTGAGCTCTTTCACCCATTTTATTCATATATATATATATTCTAGAAAAAGGGTTTCAAAGCCAGCTAGAAACGGAACCTGAATGTACAGGTATTTTCTTCATTCCCTTACCATAGGTTGTGTATGAGTCAGTAGTGGCTTAATTGCAGTGTTTGAGTTTTACCTAGGCTTTATTTTCACCCTCCTTCCCAAAAAACAAACAACAAACAACGAAAAAAAGAAACCCACCTAAACTCACTGCATTGAATTAATTCTGACTCATAGCAACCCTATAGAGCTACCCCTATGAATCTCTGAGACTGTCACTCTTTCCAGGAGAATAAAGTCTCATCTTTATCCCATGGAGACTGCTAGTTTCAAACTCCTGCCATTTCATATTGCAGCCAAACAACCCTACTTCATCAGGATTCCTTGACCCTCTGGTAGACTGTATCTTATACTCTAAGAAAATAATTCTAAATAATACTTCTCAAATTATTTATTGTAATACTATTCTAAAACAAAAGGTAAAAACAGGGAATGGGTACCTTCTTTCTTATTCTCTGATCACTCCTAAATTCTTCCATTGTTTTTCCTTTTAAGATACAGCTCACATTCTAAGATATAGCTGACCTTACACTCAAATTGCCTCTGTAAGTCTTCTGCTTGTCTCAGCTATCCAGAACAGAAACGCTATGCATATACTAAGACTTTCATGAGAATATGTAGACAAAACCTTAGCATACATGGATAGCTTCTTCAGAAATTCTTTATGCATATTCTCAGTGTGCTTTTAATTGAAAAGGTAAAATGCCATTACATTTTGGATAATTCTAAGTGAATTATATATAAAAGATTATGAAAGCTATATTTGTGCCTATTTCTTTCAGGGAAAACATTAAAGTTGATCTTAAGAACTTTCCTTAGCCTATTTGGATGCAATTCTTGAAATTCAATCCCCAAAGACATTTCTTGTGTGTCTGGAGGATTCTCAACTAGTGGTAGAAAAGGGGAGGAAAAGTGGCAAAAGCAGATAAAATAGGCAGTGCTCTATTGTGATCCCTTCTGTATCTCTAAATCATGAGTAAAAGTCTTAAAAATTATGGCCTGTGGAATGTAAGAGGGTTTGAGGTTGAGGAGGGGGATCAGGTAGTGGGAAAATCTGGGGAGGCTCCCTCCTATCTCCCCAAAGTCTTTGTGCATATAAGAGACACCTGTGATGTAGTGATAAAGACTACTGCTGATTGTGGATTCCGTTTTGGAAATGAACTATTTGAAACTCTTTGGAAATTAATTTAATTTTCAAGTTTTTTTTTTT
>NW_022104341.1:19104196-19113052 GCF_000313985.2 Echinops telfairi
CCTTTCCACCCCACCCTCCCTCTACCCTCCCGGTATCGCCACTCTCACCACTGGTCCTGAAGGGATCATCCGCCCCGGATTCCCTGTGTTTCCAGTTCCTATCTGTACCACTGTACATCCTCTGTTCTAGCCAGATTTGTAAGGTAGAATTGGAAACATGATAGTGGAGAGAAAGAAGTTTCTTATATGGTAATATTTGGAGGTTCCCAAGTTGCAGGCAACAGATCTAGATTTGAATCCAAGCTGTATTTGTTTTGTGTGATATGGCCCTTTTTTTTTTTTTTGACATTCCATTTGCAGGGTATTCAATGGAACAACATGTGCCAAGTACATTCACAAAGAAACATTTAATCATTCCTACATAGAGGGTGGTGGTAGTGACTATGGCCAGCATCGCATTGAACAGGTTGCAGGTTCCAAATAAGTTAGAAATGCACATTGTCACATTAACTTTGAGCAAGTATTAAAGTATTATTTAAATAAATATATTTGTAATGGTATTGGTACATACAAAAACAGGATCAAATGTGAGTAGGTATATGAATGAACAAATATGTATTATATTATTTTAGTGACGTAACAATGCCCCTCCTACTAGAACTAATTTTCACACTAGAAACAGGTCCTAATCACACGTAAAGACACTGTGTTTTCATTTCCATGAACATGTAATAGAATTCCTTATTAGGAATCTAACATCAGAATTTAATATGATCCATAGACTACTTCTGACAAAATGGTTTTACTTTTTTTTTAACTACATATTGACATAAATTTTCTGGTAAACACAAGCTTGGAATATTGCCCAAACCCAAGCAATGTTAATTCCCTGATTCTAGGGCTTTATAAGGAGAATTTCTTAAAATAATTCATGACCTTTGAATAGGAATGTTTATTACCCTTTGCATTGCCACAATCTAAAGGATCCAGGATTCTTTGTATATTAATATTTTACATGTACATATATACATATATAATAAAATAGTAAGACATTGAAAACAGTGTGCTTTTCAATGTAGACAACGGTTACTTCAAGGAAAGGCGTATTGACGGCACAGTAATCAACTGTTAGATTGGAAATTAGAACACAGTAGCTATTAGGTCTGGTTTCATAAAGAGTCAGCATTGGGAGTCCTATTGGATCATTCCACCGGTCTAACCTGGTTGCTACCACTTGTCATCAACTTGATGGCAATTTTTTCCCAAAGTCCTTAAAGGAATCTACAGTTAAGATAGTGAATAATAGGTATTGTTCATGCAGTTTAACACAAGCAGTAATTCCATTTAGGACAGAGAGCATCACATCTTTTCAAAAGCTACTTTTGCAGTAATCTTAAACATTGGGACTATTCAATAAAGTAACACCCTCATATTTCTAACGATAAAGCTCAATGTGCAGTATTCTTATTTTTGACACTACGAAGCCTGGCTTCCTGGCCATGTTCGTGGCAGGTTAGCATTATCCAGCAGCCACAAGACAGATATCAGCATGAATTTCATAGTCTTCACCCTCCTTGGTTTTGCTTTTCTTTAGCCAGTGCTCTCTCTTAGCTGTATCGATGCGCGGATTGATTGAATGATGTCATGCCACACTTCTTTCATCATTTCTGCACATAATAGCATATATTTTCTTTATTTTATTTTTATTTTTACATATGTTTAGACGTGTTCCTTTTGAAGCATGACTTCAGATCTTCAGCTGAAATAATTAGAACCATGGCAGTTGCAAATTCCTTCCTTATTTCCTTGACAAATGTACTTTCAAGTGTATTCAAATTTTGACTCTCTTTATTTTATTTCTTTGGTTTTGTTTTGTTGTTACTAGAGTCTTTATTTTATGTTGTTACTAGAGTCTTTCCTCTTTATTTATGTTTTAAAGTTATAACACAGAAGTTCATGTCAGAAAATATTGTCTTCCTCTTGAAAGCTGGAAGAAAATAATTTCAAGTGTCAAGACTGAATTTTTCCAAAATCCTTTTGCCAGGTAGATTGTAGGGCCAGTTAGTTTATGAGCAAAACCTGCAGATGCTACTTATAGAACTCTATCTGGTAGGATGTATTTTTAGGTGTCAAGATTAAAAACTAAGATAAAAGTTTATTTTAGGAAAAGCCAGTGTTCCTATTACTACGTCCACAAGGACATTTTTTAGAAAGAGTGAAAAAGAGGAAGAAATGATTTTGTGAGAAAAATAATTGCTGGCAAAAATATTATAACCCAACATGTCATTAGAAAACAATCAGATCTCTGGTCTTTCCCTGTGGAGCCTTAGCTTTCAAAGGGATGGTGAGGGTTACAGTGTGCAATCCTGACTTTTCCTTAAGATCACAGGTTACTTTTCAATTGTCACAGTCACGCAAGCATCTTCCCTGTCACCAGTTACTGTCACTTCCCTGCTGGTTGATATCTTTATGCCAAATCCTCATAATATTTAATCACTGTGAGGTGGAGGTTACATGATAAGTCAGTGATGAAATTTTTACCTCTTAACAATGTACAAGTGAAATTTTTATGCACTGGGGCAAGAGCAGAAAAATAATGAATATCTCCAGTTTAATTTCCATGCATCACTGCTTGTGGCAGTGAAATAAATACCAGGGTGAAGCAATCAAGTAGTTAAATGGGTGGGCCAGTGATTTAAGGAAGAGAATTAATATCCATGATTAAAATTGCATGTATCACTGCCAAAGGCTGTAAAAATGTGTCAATTGCATGACTGTGTCTGTTTCAGGATCAGGAAAAATAACATTTTAAATTTAATAATAATTGCTCTCATTATTGTAAAATAAACCAAAGTCCTTATTCTGACTGTGGCTTAACAATTAACAAGTTTCATGAATATCTTCTTTTGAAAATGATTGACTAATTTGCATATACTTTTATGTAATAAGTGATAAGTAAGTTTCTTACCTTTATTTAATACAGACACAAATGTGCAACAAAATCAATATTGTATCATCTAAAGTCTCACTTTTTAAAATATTGATTTTGTGTTTCACAAGAAAAAATTGTATGGCTGCAGGCTATTTAGTAAGACTTTGATTTAATGACTGTAGCTTAAATTTGTATTCCTTGATAATGATGATGAATTCATAATATCCTGCTGGTATGCAATAGCAAAATGTATTTTCCATATATTTATGTAAAGTTTTAATGAATGTACTTGTTGTATGACTAATCGCCATCTAGAGTCCTCAGTTTCAACATGTAATAAGAGGGATAAGAGAAATTAGGGAAGGGGGTGAAATAGAATACAGTGAGGCATGGTTTGATGACGACTTTGAACTGTCAAATGCAAAGTTGACAGCCTGTATTGTAATCCACCCCCTCATGTAAATCACAATAAAAATTCATCAAAAATCTTTTTTCAGCATGTAAAATATTCACAACACAAAACGTAATGGAGTAAATGAAAACTACTTGATTAAAAAGTTGACTATTCATTTGACTTAGGATATATCTCATTTTTATAGTAACTGCTTTTAGAGTTCCTGCTGTAAAAATCCCCCCAATTTTCATACTCCTTACATTTCAGAAGTGCTTTCATCAGGAATTTGAAGTGAAGAAGTAGCCTTTTAAACAAAGACTAATTTAAAAACCTGCAATAGCTTAAAAAAAAAAACCCAACACTTAAAAGTAGGCTGTTATTTTTTTTGAGAAATCTTTTAAAATAAAGACTATTAAATAGCTACAAAGAAAAGTTTCAAATATAAAGCTTTTTAAAAAACTTTATTAGCTAGGCAAGATCTAAGATTGCCTGATTTTCCAGCTATCAAAAGAAACTGAACCACATGCACATAAACTTTTTACCAGATTTTTATTTATTGTGGTGCTTTTTTGTCCTATGTTCCCTCTACGGAGAAAAGCACTCCTCTTTGTCTTGCGCAGAGCTGAATACATGGCCAGCACTCAAAAAACAATGTCACAGGTGACAAGCATGGAACCCAATAAGAAGTGAAAGGGAGCGATTCAAGTGGTCCCCCAAACCAATGTTCCATGAATTAAGCTCATTTGTAGAGGAGCCAAATTCCAGATTTTTATGTTCATCAAATAATTGAAATTGCTCTATTCTATTTTTAACTTCTGGATGGGCTGAAGAGATGTTCACACTGAAGAGTACAGCCCTGGCTTTCACCAAGCTGAAAAAACAAGCTTTCATGTGAAGACCCACACGAGACCAAAGTGGATGAGAAATGTAGGGTGTTGCTATGGCGATTCTGTTTGTTGGGACTTTTCTATTTTGGCTTCTTTCTGGCATTACATCCTAAAAAGAATCATATGAAAATGTATGGTGACTGAAGACAAATGCCAAGTCCAGAGGATGGAGCTTTCTCACCTGCTTTCCAAATAAGAAGGCACGCAGTGCTGCCACCCTAAAGAAGTCAAAGAACTAACTGACCAGGAGTCACTCTGGGAATTCATCCAATTCCTAAGGTCTGTTTCTGTTTGGTTTAAGTGGACCATTGACAATGCCGGGGTTATAACTCAAATTATAATACCGAGACGGTGGCTGTGGCAGGTGCAGTCTGTCAACTGCAAAGGAGTGGAGCGGAGCCTGTCAATCAGGCCACAGGTGGGAAAGAGAAAAAAGCTCGCTGGACATATATATATTCCTTGTGTCAAACAAATCTGTACACATGTTGTCATCATCTCTTCAAAACATTTTCTTTCTACTTGAACCCCTGGCATCAGCTCCGTATTTTCCCCCTTTTTCCCTCGCCCTCCCTGCCCCACGTCCCCTTGATAATTTATAAGTTCTTCTTCTTCTTTTTTCATGTCTTACACCAATGGCTGTCTCGTTTCACCCACTTTTCTGCTGCCCGCCCGCCTGGGAGGCGGGCCATATGTTGATCATTGTGATCAGTTCCCCCTTTGTCTTCACCCCACCCTCTGCCACCCTTACCCTCCTAGTATCGCTGCTGAGGGGTTTATCTGTTCTGAATTCCCTGTGTTGCGAGCTCTTATCTGTACCAGTAAATGAAGATGACAACATACGAACAGATGTGTTTGACACAATGGATATATGTATGGACTGTGATTAGAGCAGTAAGAGTCCCCCACCCCCCACAAAAAAAGATTTACAGCCTTAAAACTCGATGTGGGATTGCTATGAGTTGGGACCAACTTGATGGCAGTGGGCTTTTGGTTTGGTATCTCTCTGTATATGTATGTCTGTTTATCCACATATGTGCAAGTGCATATGTCTAAATACATGTATTATAGTGACATTATTATTTTCATGTTTAAAAATGGGAAATTTCATCTAATTTTTAGTAAAATAAAAATAATGTTATACGCTAAAAAAACTAAAACAAAATAATGCTGTCGGCAGGACACAGACACTCCCTGGGAGCTTCTTGATGACAAGCCACATGGAGCTGTGCTGATAGAGTCAGAGCCCTGAAGCTGCAGGAGCCACGTGCAGACCCAAGCCAGTCCTGGGATGCTTTCACCACCACTGGATCCACAAGACTTTCCACCCACTGGCCTGTGATCTTTCCTGCATTGAGCATCATTGCATGGCTACGTGAGTCCAAAGAGGACTTTATGGATGAGTATAGACATATGGGGTAATATTGTATTTATGGACTTGATCTGGACTGGGCTGGGATGTTTTTCTTAATGTACAATTGCTTTTTGTTATAAAGTTCTCTTGTACACAAAATACGTGTGCCGATGAATTTGTGTCCCTAATCAACCCAGACTAGCTCAGTTGCTTTGGCTGAACTGAAAGATGTTGAGCTTCTGGATCTTGAAAGAACATTTTCCTTGTGATAATGCTGGTTGAATTGTTTTGTTTTTAGTATAGGTTTGCCATTGTAACACCTCGTTTAAATCCCAGTACTAGAAAGAGAGTTAATCCCAATTTTAACATCTCTGATGAAGAACGTAGATTCATGAATTTACCAATTTCATTTGTTTGAAGACAGACCCTACTTACTGAGGTTATAATTAATACCTGAATTTTATATCAACAACCTCAATCATAATATAGTAGAGGGCAACGTGTTAGCATTTTCCCCTTTAGTCTTAACAAATAGCTTTATGAATATGCTATTATTATCATCTCTATTTTTCAAGCGAATAGAGATTCAGAGAGAATAAGTAATTGGTCTTATCTGAAAAAAAGGAAATCTTGGAGTTATGTTTAGCACCAAGAGCTCAATGGATATGTTACTACACAAGGTTATCAGTGCCAGCATTTCAGGAAGAAGAGGAGTCCTCAGCATTTACCAGTGATAAGAAGGATTATAGTTTTTGCATCATTACACAATACTCCCCCACACACACACACTACAAAATACAGCCATTTAAGTAAGACTGGACAGATCATTTATCAGTGTCTTGTAGTTTAGAAGAACCTATTTTTTGTCATTTTAATTCAGCAATAACTATTTCTTGAGCTTTCTTTAGCATATGCTGTAAGCATAAAATATTTATGAGATAAAAAATATTTCCCAAGAAGAAATGATCATGTATAGGGGCAAACAATAAACAAACTATAGGTCCACCTATATATGACAGTATACTGTACATACACATGTTTAAGCGGAGTTTTTCAGCATCTTTTTAATGCAGTTTTTGTGGTAAAATTAGATGCCTCAGCTAGTACTCAGGTCAGCTTATATTAGAGTATATACAGTGAGTATATTTTGCTGCAAGACCACCAGTAAACTTGCTTCGTTTGATCCACTCTATGTAGGTTTAAATTTTTTAAAATTAAATTAACACGTTTAAAAATTGAGAAATTTATGCAAAATCTGAATCTTTAGTTCCATTTCCTTTTCTTTAAAATCCAAATATCTGTGAACCTGGAGCTTATTCATATCCTCATTTGACACTAGTTGAAAGGAGTTGGGAAAAAAAAAAGGAGTTGGTTGAAATTTCCTGTTTTAGATGAAAACTTTATGTAAACATATATATTTGATATATCTATTTCATATGTATATATTTGATGATAACTTTATAATGTTCTGCTGTTTGAGAAAATGGCAAAATGTATTCTCAATATTGCTCATTTATGATTTCAATTCCTTTTTTGTGACTAATGACTATCGAAAAACTTTAACTGTCACATGTAAAATGTTCACACACCAGAGAACTTTCTGAGGCGAATAAAGACTATGTGACAGCTTCTGTTTTCTCAGAGCCCCTCATGCTACTTCTTTCCAGTCCCTGAAACCGATGGGCAATTGTCGTCCCTCACGAAGCCTGCGCTCTTGTTTTTCTGCTGCTAATTCACACATCTTACTTTCCCAGCCCCTACAGACTTTTGAAACTGTGATTTTTGCTGTAGGTACAACAACTCCCAACAAAAAAGTCTGAGATGCATGTTATTAACTGGTGAGTGCATGAAGACTGTCATTCAGGTCGTAGCAGAATATCTGCTGCTCTCCATTTTTGCACCTGTGATATTGTGTAAATAAATAGCTAAAGAGATCTGGAATCCAGATTGAAGTTGCTCTTCCTACGGACTCTTTCAGGGGGGTGATTTTTTTGGAGAACTATTTTGATTTACCTATAACGAGAGAGGGTGCATGCTGCTGAGAGCTTCAGGTGTGAGGAGTAAACATTTGCAGGTAAGCAGTCACAATTTCTGTAGAGAGAAGGCATCTGTATGGGAGTGGGAGAGATTGAATTCACAGAAAAAAACAGAGTAGAGAATGTGAGAAGGAGGGAGGAAAGGATGAAAAGAAGCCAGGGGAAGGGAGATATTTTTAGAGTGGTGGCTTTATGGTTTCTCAAAATCTCAAGCCTGGTTCTTTCAAGCCAGTCATTCAGGAGTCTCTGATGAAATCGGCTACTGACTTTCATGTCTTGGCACTTGCTTTTCTCTCTGCTGGAATGACGTCTCTTTCCAACTCATATTTCAGCACCTGGTTCCGGACACCCATTTCCTACAAAACGTTTCTGCTACCCCATGGAGAAGGGAAATCGACTTTTTGCCCCATATGTTACCAACTGACACTGAGTCGGCTTCATTTGTTTCACTTCCCATTGAAATCATGTGTTTACTTGTACATAGCCATCTTTCCTAGTAGACTATGGATTATTGAGAATTCATGCTTTGTTTTGTTTTTACCTTTGCAACTCTGTCTCCCTACACGGTATAATAAATGTTTGACTACCTATTCAAAAAAAGGGTCAGTTTAAAATATTTTGTGAATTATATCTTACCTATTAACCTGATTACATAATTAAAACTTGATTTCCACTCAAAATAGCTGGCTTACTAAATATAATTATTGTCAATTGATAAGAATTGTGAAAGCGTCATAAAGTTGCATGCATATAAACTGTACACAGCAAGAAGGATATGAGAGTTAGTCAGAAGGTCTTGCTGCAGTCATAGAAACTTTTATTAAACAATATCAAAATATAAAGCTATTGTTTCTTGATATATCGATACTTCTGTCTATACACTTCTTAATGTGGAATTTCTGTCTATCATGTCGCTGGCCCTTTCCTGGAGAATTCTGTGATTTTCCATTCCATTTGCACCATATCAAATTTAGCATCATTGAAGCATAGCATAGCAATTTTAGCATGCTTAAAGGCATCGAATTGTGATTCTTTCTCGTTTTTGTGTTTAGGGAGCAAAAAGAAGCCTGGAGGAACAATTAAAAGGCTACAGGGTTGATGGGTTAAGGTTTCTCCCAGAAGTTCTTGTACGACAGCCCTTGTTACACTGGAATAATGACTGGGTGAATGGCCATAATATGGGAAAAATTGTGGTGGAATTATTCCTGGCTTTTTCTCTCATTTTCCAACTTTCCATTTTCTGAAAACTTCTTCATAATACAGCCCATAATTTCCCTTTTTCCTTGGAAAAATCTGTGAAGATCAATGCCTTTGGC
>NW_022104341.1:19113263-19117849 GCF_000313985.2 Echinops telfairi
GGCAAGGGCATGTGTAAACACGTCTTGTTAGTAACAGACCCATGGAAGTATGAACTAGAACCTCATAGCAGTACTTCTTTGACTTATCCTCATATATATTTATATATTTGATATTGATGCTTATGTTATTTATCTGAGGACCACCTAAGTGAAATGAAGCTTTTCATTTACTTTTAAAATGAATCAAATACACACCTTATATGCCTTCAAAAATACCACATTTTCCTTTTAAATGTCGTTAAAACGTTAAGACAAGAAAACACATACAATATTTAAAATATTTTTTCACTTCATCAAACCATAATGGAGAAGAGAGAACATAAGTTTACAGCTCAATGGATTTTCACACAATGAACACACCTGTGTAATCAGCTCTGAGGTCAACAACCTCATTATTAGCAGTTTCCCCAACCCCCTTATTGGTACTAGCATTCGTAGGAGGTGCACCACATTCCAGACTACCGCAGCACGGATGATTTCTTCCTCCATTTTAGTAATGGAAACGTTTAAAATAATTAAAGAACATTTTTAATGCAATGCATACATCATTGCTACATAAAATAATCACCTAGCTGCTAAGCTCTGTGAAGCTGTAAATCTAGATAAAACAGCCAGAAGCTTCTGTCCTCTGATGGAGGAGATAAAACAAACAAATAGCTCTATGATTGTTGCTGCTGTTGCTGGTAGTTCTGACCCAAAGCCACCTTCACTCTGTGCACACCAGAGTGAAACCCTGTCCAGCCCGGCATCCTCCTCCTAGCTGTCGCTGGGCTTCAGCCCATTGTTGCAGCCACTGTGCCAATCCATTTGTTGAGGGCCTTCCCCTTTCACTGCTCCTCTTCCTTACCCAGCATGCTGGCCTTTCTCCAGGAACATAGTCTTGCCCCTAGAGAGCACTCTGGCCATACTTTTTCAAATGCAGACTTGTTCGTTCTTCTAGCAGTCCAGGGTAATTTCAATATTCTTCGTGAGCCCCACAATTCAAATGCATCGATTCTTCTTTGCTCTTTCTCATTCAATGCCTGCCACTCACATGATTATAAGTGATTGAATATACTATGGCTCAGGTCAGGCACATCTTAGTCATCAAAGTAACACCCTGGCTTTTCAATATTTGAAGAGGTATTGAAATATACAATATTTCAATATTGGTATAGTGGATTTCCTCGATGCAATGCATCTTTTAATCTCTTGCCTGCTGCTTCCATGAGCATTGTTTGTGGATCCAAGCAAGAATTCCTCGACAACTTCAGCTTTTCTGTATTTATCATGATGTTACCTATTGGTGCAGTTTTGAGTATTTTGGTCTTCTTTACAGGGAGTTGTAGTCCATAGTAAAGACTGCAATTCTTAATCTTCATCAGCAAGTGTTTCAGCAAGCAAGATTGTGCCATCTGCACATAGCAAGTTGTTCTTAAACCTTCTCCCATCCTGACACCACATTCTTCTTCATCTAATCCAGTTTCTCTGATTATTTGCTCAGCATGAAAATTGACTAAGTATGGTAAGAACATACAACCCTGACACTTACCTTTCCTGATCTGAAACCATGCAGTATTCCCTTGTTCTGCTTGCACAACTGCCTCATGATCCACGTACAAGATCTACATGAACACAGTGAAGTGTTCTGGAATCGTATTCTTCTCCAGACTATCCACAGTTTGTTATGATCCACACAATTGACTGTCTTGGCATAATTAATGATACATGAGTAAGCATTTTTCTGGTATTCTCTGCTTTGAGCCAAGATACATTTAACATCAACAATGATATCGCTTGGTCCACATTGTTTCTGAATCCAGAATAAATGCCTGACAGTTCATTGTGAATGTCAATGAGCTTCAGCAAAATTTTACTTGAACATGATAGCATTGATATTGTTGCTTAATTAGAGTATTCTTTTGGGTCACCTTTCTATGGACTCGGTACAACGATGGATCTCTTCCAGTCAGTTGGTCAAGAAGTTATCTTCCAAATTTCCTGGCATAGTTGTGTAAGATCTTCCATTGCTTCATCAGCGTGTTGAAACATTTCAACTGGTTTCCCATCAATTCCTGAAGCCTTGTTTGTGGCTAGTACTTTATGTCCAGCTTGAACTTCTTTCCGTACCATTCCTTCTTGCTTACGTGCTGCCTCCTGATGGTGGAATGCAGGCTAGTTCTTTCTGCTACAGTGACTCTTGTATATTCTTCGGTATCTAACAATGTTTCCATGCTGGGCATGAAGTTTTCAGCCACTGCTGTCTACAAAGTGGGCAACCAATCCTTCTTCGTAGTGTGTTCTTAGCCTGGAGACTCCATTGAAACCTGTTCACTTTAGGGGACCCTGCTGGCATTTGAAATAGTGACATAGCTTGTAGCATTACAGCAACACACAAGTCACCACAGTATGACAGACTGACAGACAACTGGTGGAACCAAATAGCTGTGGGTATTTGTACAAAGCATGTTAGTACATGGTTTCTGGGTGTTACCTGGGCTTATGCAAAGTGTGGAATTGATCTTGAGGCAGCTGACAATGGATGATCTTAGTGACAGTTTGGGTCCTGATTAGCAGCAGCCATGTTATTTGTCTTACCACTGTTGTGATAACTGTATCTCATGGATGATATAGACCTTCAGAATCTTTATTTTGATGAAAATCTTTACAACACATTAGACATGAATTGAAGAAGAGATTTGGTGCAATGATCTTTAGGGCAAAGAAATGATTTCACTATTCTTCAGTGGTAGAGTGGTTTAAGTGGTAGGCTACTATAAGGCTAGGGGTTCAATCCCACCAGCCAGGATAAAGATGAATCTCTTTCCTCCCATGAAGATTGACAGAAACACTAAGGGCTATTCCATTCTATCCTATAAGGTCACTATTGATTGGAATGGGGTTAGGCTACTCTCTGGATGCAGAGCTGTTAATTAATTGCAATAGAAATTAATGGCAAGAAGCGTGAGTAAGGGGGTCTATTTTAAAAACTACTCTTAAATACAGAGGACAATCCAGTTAAAGCCAGAGGGGGGAGTTTTACTAGGAAGCAATTTTCCCTGGGTTACAGATTTTCTAGATTTAGGCTCCCAAGCAAAACAGGACTGTGGGTAGCCGAGACAGGTTGGTGAAGTCGACAGGTGTTTCCGAGAGGCCAAGCACCGCCAGGAACTCGGAATGTGAGGTGGTGAGTGTGATCCCACTGTTTCAGAAATTCTTTATGCTTCCATGAAAACATACTGCCTTTTCCTTTTTCTTGGAAGCGGGGTGGAAATAACTCTATTAACAATGACCTGCCGTAGAATTAGCTCTGTTTCTTGAACTACTGGGTTTCATTATCAAAAGCAGGCCGTGTATTTAAGCATTAGAAATGCGTTCTACCTCTGGCTGCCTTCCACTACAATTAGCCATTTCTGAGGGGACTCTAGTTACAAGACCAGGAAACCATGTGTTTGTGTTTCCTCTCATCATCACCAAGCACTTCCACAACTGAAACCCTCTTCCCAAGAAACTGCAGTTAGTTTGGAGGAAAAAAAATGCTTCTTAATATATAAAATTGAAGGTTGAGAGGTTTTGTTAGTATTGCATGATAATCCCCAAATGGTGAGATTTGACTATCACTGCATGCATTTATTTTGGTTTCAAAAAAGAGATAGTCTGAATTAGATCTAAACACCAAACAACTCATGTTGCCAGAAGTCATGATGGAGGAGAAGTCTGGTCATGATGGGCACGGTGTACTTTAGGGTGACCCTCCCTGGAGTCTAATAAGGAAAACGCCATATGGAGATGAGCTCAAGCCCTCGAGTAACATAATATGGTGACATTAACATAATGGCACCAAGTGCGCAAAGCTCCTCTCCCCTGAGTCCTGGAAATGGATGCTTTCTGGGTGTGGAAGAGAAAGTACTTCCTCTGTGCCCTTTTGGATAATCTCTCTCAGGACTTGCCTTAGGGTAAAGTTTCTTTCTCCAGCCCCAAATTATATGAACTATTGTTCTTGACTCATTTGAGGGATGAATTCACAGAGTGGTCTCAATATGAAAAACCCAAACAAAATGAAATAAAAACTCGATTTTTACATGTAGATTTAGGGAAAGTAACCTACACACATACATAAAGATGTAGTACATAGCGTCTAATCTATAGACACAGAATACATAGAGAGGGATAAAATAAAATATAGCAGTGATTGCTTCTATGATGTAGATTGGAAAATGTTGTTTTTCTTTATCCTCATGTATAATTTCCTAATTTTATGTACTAAATAATCTAATTTCTATGACCAGAACTAAAAATAAAATAATAAGTTTCTTGCAAAGTAAACTAATGAGAAACTCTCATTTAAATGCTGTCTCCTGATAAGTAGTAAGAGAAGCGCTGGATCCATCGCAGCGTCACAGCAACAGTCTGCCCAGGTTTGAGGGTCCCGGAGAAGGAGGCCAGGCTAGGGCCTTTCTCACTCTGCGTGCCTGTGGCCACCGGACAACTGAGATACATATCATCGCAGCAGAGTACCTAGCACTACCTCATGTGTATCTGCTGAATACATGAATGAATGTATGAATGCAATAAAAGCATGCCCAAAATGACTGATTTCCAACAAC
>NW_022104341.1:19118149-19124348 GCF_000313985.2 Echinops telfairi
TTGTGGTTGCAGCCTGAAGTATAGCCCCCTGTGCCACAATGGATTAAAGAAATTATGCTAAAACACTTTACTATTAAATCAAACCAGTCTGAAATAAAAATAGCCATGCCCTATGAAGATAGAAAGAAAAGCTATTACAGTTGATCTTTGTATCTTACCTTGTCTAAGAGTCAATGAATCCCTAAAATCATCAACTTTAAAATAAGGTAGTCTATTGGTGCTTATATAGATAGGTCACTAGATAGTAGAAAAGAAAAGGTGGATTACTGAGCATAATAGGAAAAAGCTTGTGATATTGATGGGCATAAAATAATACATGAAGTTTTCACTTAAAAAAATGTGCATATATCCAGATGCCTGTCGTAGAAGAGAGTGTTCCAGTTGTGTTTAATATTTCAGGAATAAAGAAAAACCTGGAAGAATTTGAGCAGTGCAATATTTTATGAGTATATTAGCTTGTTAGCTCATTAATCTTTATTTTTTTAAGGAAGAATTTATAGTAGTGGTCTGATTTTAGAAATAACCAACGACCTAAACATGGATAACAACTACTTAAAGTTAGTAAGACTTCTGATTAGTTAGTTAGTAGACAGGCTCTTGTTGAGTTGGTAAGAATATACTCTGCCTAACTGAGTATAAACTATCAGAATGCACTATTTATTTAATAGTATTTACCAACCAACAAATATCTGGGAGTAATTTTCCTGAGAGTTGATATTTCCATAAATCAAGAGCAAAATATTGTTGCCTTGAGAGGTTGTCTCTCCAGTGTTAGTTCAGCCTCTACTTCTTACTAAAATATCCATGGAAAATAAGAAGGGACTGAAGAATGGCGTCACAGATCTCACAAAAGACCCCAAACAGGCGTATGTTGGATGAGTATGTACTTCTCTGTGACATGCTTACTATCAAATGAAATTGTTACTTAAATATTAAATCACCATGTATTTTTTCACCTATATCTATTTATCTCTTCAACCGGATTGAAGGGAGTTGGAAGTTCACAGACCGGGCATTGCTATCCGACCCACAATGACTTTCAAAGTCTTCAGTAGGTCTCCATGCCTATTGATGGATGGGCGAAGACTCAGCCGAAAGTACCAGACCTGAGCTGTGCCCGTCAGCAGCCAGTTCAATTCTATGACTTGCAAATTTAATTTTGAGTGAGTACAGAGTAACCTATTCTATAAAATGAAAAACAGCACATTTGAAAAGAATTGATCTTTTCCTGGCAGCATTAAAATCCTCGACTTTCTCTGTCCCTGGAAAACACAAATAATAACTTGTACACTTCTACAACATTAACCTACATGCATTGTAATTAAACACTCACTTTTCAAATGAACATAACATACAAATGTATCAAACAATAAGACGTTTCTTCCTATGGCAGGGTTTATACTACAGATCATTAGGTGACAATTTGCATATGAATTAAGAACCAATCAGTGTAAATTTTCCATCTTGAAACTCTGACAAAATCCTCATTTTGAGTTAATATTCAACAAAAATTGCATCCAGAGACAGATGAAAGTTTAATTTAAAACATGTACATCACACTGTTAAAAGGTAAAGGTAAAATTACACAATATTAGGGAAGAACTGAGTAGTTTTTGCTTCATGAGGGAAAAATCTGTTTCAAATAAATGCTGAAATTTTCAAGGTCTTTATATTACTTCAAATTGGAAAATGACTTCAGAAACTAAGGAGGATTATTCCTCCTTTTTTTCCTTTTAAGGAAAAATCTTTTTTTTTTTAAAGAGCCCAAGTGCTGACCTTCTAAGTGAAAAATCAGCTGTTGGACACTCCGCCACAGGAGGAAGCGGAGGCAGGCAGCTCCCTAAAGATTTCCAGCCTTGGAAAACGTCGGCAGCCATTCTACTCTTTGCCTGGCGGTTGCTCTCAATGGCGCTATCGATCATGAAAACACTTCCTTCCTGCTGGAGTTCTCTGAACCACCTATTACACTGTGTTGTGGTAGGTACTTCATACCAGCCAGAATTGAAGCATGAGTTAACTCCAGCTTATACCGACTCGGTAGGACGTAGTGGAATTGCTCTATGGAGCAATTCTTCCAAGACTGGGAATCTTTACGGAAGTGCACTGCTGGGTTATCTTCCCAGGAAAGAGGCTGGGGGGTTCAAACCACAGAGGTTTCCATTCACAGTCTAGTGTTGAGCCCCTTGTACCAGCAGGACGCCTTGAATGCCATGAGCACATATGAAAAAATCCACTGCGTCCAATCAAAGGAAATAATAGCATCACTTGAGCATTTCTAACCAAATGATACAGTGTTCTCAGAGATATCCAATTGGCATAAACGTTTAGTTAGGAGACCAAGAATATGAATCCAATTGTGTAGTTGAAAAATAGTTTATATTTATCAGTAACCTTAATATGTCTTCTTGGCTTCCTTTCTCTGAAACAAAAGGAACTTTAAATCAATACCACACATGAGAGTAGTTTTGTAACACAAGGTCAGGTTTTGAGCAGCTCAGTGCTAATAGCCACCGAAATGTAAAAATTTACATGATATTTTGCTGGAATTTTTTAAAAATGGGGTCTATATACATCTATAAAATATTGAAAAGCCCAAAAAAATATTGAAAAGCCTATGTATGTATGTTTTGCAGAACATGTTATATTTCCTTATTTATTATAACCAAAAAAATGTGGGGACTCAACAAATAATGGCATATATTATAGTGCCCATTATGGATCCATAATTGGATTATTTGAAGAAAAAAAAAGCTAAATGGCTTTGCTAAAACAAATTCAATACTCAAAATGGATGACACTTAATCTTTTTTGTAAGAAAGATGGGCCATTGAAAATTTTTATTTCAAAAGGAAAAGACTTTTAAGCAAATGGGCAAAACAGATACTAGAAAAACGGCACGGCATTGGAAACACGACCACAGGACCCTCCTACACAGCCTTTGTCTTGTCGTTGTTGCCACAATTCAATTAGACTTAAGGACTGGAATCCTGCTCCACAGTCCCGCACCTCCACCTTCCTCCTGTGAATTGCTACACATCTACTAACATCGACGTTTCATAGTGACCTCGTTCTTTTCTTTTGTTCTGCTTCCTCCCTTAAAAAGGAAAATCATCTTAAAAGTGTTTTTCTTTCTGTTGGCATAAAGAAAGTTTTCATTTCTTTTACTAATCTGGTGGGGAGGGATTGAAATTGTAGCCTAGATTCTGAATACTTATTTAGATGCTTCAGTTTCATGGACTTGAGAGAGACAAAGCATATTTTTATTTAATGCGGCCTCCTTCTAAATAAGCTATTGAAGAAGCTTGGCTACAGCTTGTCTGACCACTGTCCACTAGATGACACTGTTGTGTAAGCCCAATGATGGGTGGCGATGGCTGTCCTGAAAGTAACTAATTTATCACATAGATAGATAGATGTCTTCCTTTAAAGAGGAAACTGGCTTAACATTTTTAATTGGATGTGGCTGATAACTACAACTTCATATATGTAAAGTTACCCTGAAAGGTTACATTATAGGATAAAGAAAAGGATCCGTGTATCTAGTTCACAGCATTTCTATTTGCACAATAGAAAACTCATAACAAAACCTGTATATCGCACAGTTAAAACAGGTGCCATTATGGATTTAAAATGGTGTCATTTTCGGCTGACTGTCAATGATTGCACTGTGGATTTTGAGTAGTATTTTGTCAGTTATCTTCCTCTTTCTCTCCCCTTCCACACATCCTTTCTCCCTCTTGCCTTCTTGTTTTTCTTCTCCTTACTTTCTTACTTCTGAAGAGAAATCCAGTCAAGTGAAGTGCCGAAACAAGGAGAAGAATCCATTGTTTTAAGTTACAGGCCCCTGTCCCACAACCGTGCCGTGTAGGAAACTTGTGCCTCAGAAACTCATGGTAAAATAGACACAATCATGAGCCACACGGAGCTAGAACTGGGGCTACTTAGACCTGTAAACACATCTCTGGGTGGAAAGATTTCTCTGAACACATTCTCTACTCGGAGGCCTCCTGTAGATTACTGAGATATTTCCCTCTGATAGTGGGATTCCTTTGTAATAACTCACTCTTATGTTGATGCTCAGAATCACTGTTAAATTAAGCTTATTCGCCGTGGTTTCAATTTAATAAGAATGTTGAGGTAAAAGCAATCATGCTCACTACTACACATTACACACACTAATTTCATGCTGTTTACCTGAAAATCTCAGAGGAGGAGTCTGGCCTACATGGAAATTACTCAAAGTGTGACTGAGGTATTTTACGGCCTGTGGTATGTTGCAGAGGGAGGCAATAGAATGTGACTTTTTTCTTTTTTAAAGCCAGGCATGCTGGAGCGAGCAAAGCAGCTTGTGAGAGGCCCTGGCCTTCACTGAGAACCCAAGTCCACGCGCCGATATCCGGGCCCCGCGGAACGGTCTGTGCAGCTCCGTTGCCGACTTTCACCAGGCGGTGTTCTGTGACCGTGTCTTAACAAAGAGAACTATCTCATGACGGCGTTGTCCTCACACCCATGAGAAAGTACAGGCACAGGCAGAACGGGATCCTACATATTAAAGCTGTATTTCAATGAGCATATCACATTGAAACACATGAAACACATGAACATGGTAGGTGGGCAGTGGGAATTCTGATCAGGAGAACTACATGCATAATTCGCTTGCTTTTCAGTTCTCAAAGCTGTGCTCTCTTGTCTGTTTTTTTTGTTGTTGTTGAAATTGTTATTTCTCTCTTCACTTTAAAAAGAATCTATTTGAACTTTAACTGTAAACTGCAATGTTGTCAGTAGACACCTAAATCAAATCAAGTCGATTAGACTCGTAGGTGCCCTGTAGACGGAGTAGAACGACCTCAGGGCATTTCCAAGAGCACAATCTTTAAAGAAGCACACTGCGATCTCTTTCTCCCACGGAATGGCTGGTGGTTTGGAATCTTCCACCTGGCAGTTAGCAGCCAAGTTTTTAACCACTGCTTTGTCAGGTCTTCTTGTTCTACACCTTCTTTGTATTATTTTTTTTTCTTTGTATTATTTTTTATGCAGTTTTTCACACTGGGTATATTATATATTCTTGCTGAGTCTTAGAGTTCTTAGTATAAAATTTGGCATATATTATAAAAATATGAAATAAGATTTTTAATGTACAAATTTTTGATATCTGGTAATTGTATGAAAAATGTTACATATAAAAACATTTTTGGAGGTGAAGAGTAAAGGGAAGAGGCTTTAGGACATCAGTTCTCAACCTGTGGGTCGTGACCCCTTTGGGGATTGAATGACCCTTTCACAGGGGTCGCCAGATTCATAACAGTAGCAAAATTACAGTTAGGAAATAGCAACAAAAATAAATGTATGGTTGGGGTGGGGGTCACCACCACCTGAGGAACTGTATTAAAGGATCGCAGCATGAGGAAGGTGGAGAAGCACGGCTTTAGGGAGGAAGGTATGCTATAGGAAGCAATGTGGCTTCAGCGCTAGCAAGAAAAGAATGGAGACATGAGTGGAAGGAAGCAGAGAGTACTGTCAAGATAGAAAGAACATAGTCTTGGAACAGTGTTGCAGATGAAGCTGGGAATGAGAGAGGCTTGGCTCCAACTGGCTCCACTGCCGTTCTGCTCTCCACCCTCCAGTGCTACCTTGGTGTTTTTCAGTAACAGCAGAATGGACTCCCAGGTCAACATACTTGCAGCCCCACGTGGGAAAAAATCAACTACTTGCAAGGTAGCTTTCAACCATCTGAATATATTTTCCTCTTATGATAATGTTCTTAATGTGGTCTGCTTATTCTACACAAATTATAAAAGCACATTTAACTCCATGTAGCTGATCTATACATTACAAAGTCTGTGTTCTAGCCTTTTACAGATAATCTTCCAAGGAAAACATTCTTCCTAATTTCAAATTGGCACAGCAAGAAACCCCTTGCGCCTATGGGGAGAAGACGCGTGAAGACGCGCTCTCCTCTATTCGTCAGTTCACCTGAATGCATGCTGATAGGTGCCATTGGGTTGCTTCTGACTCATAACAATTCCATGTACAACAGAACACTGTCCAGTCCTGCAGCATCCTCGCAAGTACTGCTGTGCACAGCCCATTGCCACAGCCACTGTGATCATCCATCTTATTGAGGGTCTTCCTCTATTTCCTTCTCTTTTTTTAATCATTTTATTGGGGGCTCATACAACTCTTATCATAATCCATCCAT
>NW_022104341.1:19125310-19138125 GCF_000313985.2 Echinops telfairi
CACTATCATGACCCCAATTGTACCTTACAAATCCGGCCAGATCAGAGGATGGACACTGATACAGATAGAAACTGGTCTTCCTCTAATTCATTGATGCTCTTCTAAATGCAGTGTCCTTTTTCAGGGACAAGAGCCTCCTGATAAAGTGTGTGAAACAAATCTCATCATCTTCACTTCTAAGGAATATTCTGATTGTTCTTTTTCCATGATAGTTTTATTTGTTCTTCTGGAAGTCCATGATACATTCAATATTTTTCATCAACACCCTAATTAAAGAGCATTAATTCTTCTTCAGCCTTCCTTCTTAGTTTTCCAGATTTTCCATCATAGCTTACACCAGGCACACCTTAGTTTTTAAGGTTATATCTTTGCTTGTTAACACGTTAAGGAGCCTTTTTGCAGCAGATTTGCCCAATGCAATATGTAATTTGATTTCTTGATTATTAATTCCATGAGCATCAGTTGTGGATCCAGGTAAACTGAAATTCTTGACTTCAATTTTTTTATGTTTATCATGATATTGTTTAAAATAGACACATATAAATAGAAGTTCAATAATAGTGCTTTCTCCCTAATGAGATGTGAAGTATATATAATTTGACATTTCCCCCTCTCCTAATAAAGCTGCATATGTCTGAGACATGAAATCTCTTCTGTCTGAATTATTCTAAAAAATTTGGCAAAAGTCAATATTAATTCAGTACTTTTAAAAATCCTTTCATCCTGCTTTGATGCCAAATTTGGGGGTCTTAGATGTGTCCATTAGGATATCTTAGAAGGCCTGAAACATGATGAGCATTTCCATTAAGACAGCTCACTTTCAGACTCTCTTACAGCAATACCTGACACTGTCCCTTCCCTTTAGAGAGAGAGCCTATGAGACTCGCCAGGTGATGGCGGAACCACTTATTTTTCATCCACTGCTCACTAATATTTCAAAAAGAAGAAATAGCAATTACATTTAAATATTTGTTTCTAGTTCCAGAAAAATGTCTCAGAATCTATCCCCTAACCTCCAATCTCCATCTTCCCTTGATATTCTTCAATCCCTTCTTCAATCATTTCCATCTAACATTCCCTACTGTCTTTGGTCACTTTTTCTCAATAAATGTACAGGTCTTCCTCATATAGAAAAACACAAGGTAGAGCAACTGTTTAGTAGCAAAAATGATTTTTTTTTAAGAAACGTTAAGGCATCCTAAAAGATGTATCCTTTCCAAGGTGCCTGTGATTTTCTGGCCATGTTCACTTCAGATTTGAAAGTGAGAACAGTACAGTTGAGAGCACTTCTGGGTTGCTAAAGGATCAGATATCCAGGATAATGTTGCTTAGAGTATAGGAAGGTTTTAGTTATACTTGCTACAATATAAATGAGGTTATTGTGTATCTTTTCAGTAAATTGAGGCATTGGTTAGACCTAGGTTCCATCACCATGCCTTTGGTTAAGAAAATCCTCTCTGTTTAGAGCAACACTTTTCTATGGCATAATTATTTTAGGAACATTAATTGAGTTCTTCCATCCCTTTATTCAGATTAACATTATTACATGACCTTTGTAATCAGAAATTTCAGATTTTGAATGGGGGAAAATTCCTTTAAGGAATTCTAAGGAGTTTGAAGGAGCCCTGGTGGTGTAGTGATTGTTCATTGGACTGTGTAAACACTTGTACTTCAATATAGGGCTATTAGCATCTCGATGTTTCCATCCTCCTAAAAATTCGGGTGACATGATTAGGAAAAAAAATACTTTAGAACATAAAGCCTTTTCTCTTTGTATCAATTATACAAATTGATAATTCTTGGATAAATTAGTTTGAGCAGGAAAGAAATTTCTAGGAACTCTATTCCCTCTTTTTATCCGAAGGCATGTAGAACTATAAATTGCTTCTAGTAAACTCGTGTTATAGGATGCCAAGGCCAAATCCTGATAATATGGATCACAGCATCAGGAAAATTGATATAGCTGGCTATTTCTCAACAGACCTAGAGAGCTAGATTTTTTTTTTTAGAGCAAACATGGTGGCATATTCACAGAACTTTCACGTCTTCTCAGTGTAAAAGTCAAAAATCAAATTCACTGCCATCGAGTCAATGTGGCCTCATAGTAACCATATAGGACAGGGTAGAACAGCCCCCGTGGGCTTCTCAAACTCTAACTCCCGATCTTTCAGGATTTGGAACAGTCATTCATTTAACATCTTAGGTTTGACAACCGCATTTGAACAATTGAGATACTATGATTTTGGATGTTGCTCAGAGAATGTAGATGTAATATAAAATATGAAGATGGATGGTGGAGCAGAAACTGAAAAGTTGATCATTTGAACCCACCAGCCATTCTGTCAGAGAAAGGTGGCCATTTTCTTGCATCAGTGATCCGTAAAAATCATGGCCTTGGACATCCTAGTGAGCAGCCCGACTCTGTCCCACAGGGTCCCTCTCGGTCAGAGTAAGCTCAGTAGCAATGCGCGTTGCTTGCTTTTCTTTCTTTTGATTTTTGGTGGCATATAAAGCATGCGAACATGATTCCAAAGTTAAGCACTAACAAATGCAGGACACTGTTGTCATTTTCATAGTACACCATTTTATTTTTATGATGCAACCATAATTAAAGACAAAGCCAGTACTTGGTGTTTGAAATACTCTTATACATCATGACTATCTATATTCAAATAGCTTATTTTTGCTATATTTATAATTAATCCAAAGATTTGTGCTTATTTTTTTTTTGGATGTGGAAAACTAAGATTTTTGTTTCCTTAAAAAAATACATTTCCAAACAACTAAAGATATCATTTCAGGCAAGTAGTATGCCCGGTCTTTCCCCGTGGAGCAAGCTGGTGGTCTCAAACAGCAAACCTTGCTGATGGCAGCCAGCCTCAGCATGATGCCACCACTGCTCCTCTTAGTTCACATTGCTCTCTCTACTGTCTTCAAAAGAATTTCTTTTATCCTTTTTGAACATTTGGGAATCAAGTGCCCATGTGCTCTTGTTCTCAGAATTAAAGTGTAAAGAGAAATATAAGTTGCTAAAAATAACAAAACAAAATAGCACACTGCATTATTTGGTTTCTTTACTTGAATTTCATAAAAAATAGGAAATCAACACCCATTAATTTACACAACAAATATTTACTCTGTGTTAGATACTGAATAGGACTTGGGGAACAAATCCATCCTGGAAGAATTCATGATTAGAAAAGGACATACAGACAATATTTAAACCTTTTAATTGCTCTTTCCCTGAGCCCCAGAATGAGAATATGTGCATAGAATTAGTTGTGGTTTACAAAGTCCTATTTCTTCAAAAATTTGCTACCATGTTAAGTAGTCAGAAAAAATTAGCACTGGCTGAGAATATCTTCACAGAACTTTATTGGCATCCCCAAATGTGTCAAACATGGAAAAGTTAAAAGTGTATTCTAAAACTCTAGAAAAACGAAAAAGCAAACAAACGCAAAAGCATGCTTTCACATAATTGAAATGTAATGTGAGCATTATCTATCCTCAAATTGGCATTTACAAAATTCTAACCTCACTGCCATCCAGCCGATGCTCACTTGTGGTGACTAGACAGGGCAGAGGAGGACTCCCCGTCACCGCCCCCCCCCCCCCCCCCCCCCCCCCACCAGCCCCCCAAGGGCTTCTCAGATTGTAAGTCCTCACAGGAAGAGAAAGCCAGCCCTTTCTCTAGCACAGTGGCTGGGATCACAGCTAGCCCTTCGGTGAAGAACCCAGCTTGTACCACGATGCCACCAGGGCTCCTTCCACACACTGTAGTGCTGGTGAAATGGAATGAAGTTTCAGAAAGTGGGGGCAGCAGAAGCACACTAATCAGGATTCTGGCATCCTCAAATTGAGTTCTTGAGGAAAAATCCTTTAAAGTGAGTCTTTCCTTGTGCAGGAGAAGTGTTAGAGGAAAAAAAGAGAGAGAAAGATATATTGTGTCGTATAGTCTAAATAGTGCATTATATTCCAACCCTAAATGGCACATGGGAAAGTGGAATTACTAGGACCTGGATGGAAAGGGGTTTTGGAGAAGAACTGTGATCTTTAGTTCAGAGATACATTGAACCGATGACAATGACAGAGCAGAATAGGAAGCTAAGACACCACCGCTCCTTACCTCTCTTTCTCTGGTAGGTTGTGAGCACTTTCTTTGGATCAATCCAAGCAAAAGGCAGAGGGGAAGGGAGTTTGTAGGTCAAGTCATTAAAAGTCAATTTCCCAGGACAGAGATGAGGATGGAGAACTCAGAGTCTATAAGGAGAAGCAAACAAAAGCTATCAATGCAAAAGGCTTTGCTGTCAGGAGACACGAGCTGGGCTTCAAGGCAGAGTGGAAGTGCATTAACTAGATAGACTGGGTCACTCTAAGCAGAAAGGACCAGGTTGTGAAGTAGCTGAGGAGGTAAGGGGGCATTTTGATGCAGAGTGGAACACGTTGACTTCCTTTACACTGGCAGAAGATTCTTCGAGCATGCTTGTCACAGTGATGAGCTGAAACCAAAGAGAATCACAAGGGTCTCCAACTCTGGGACATGACAACATCTCTCTAGCAATCGTGCTTTTGCATTCTCCAGGTGTGAGGAGATTATTTAAAGGTCATCAGTCAGATTCAGGGTGAGACATGTGGTTGGCTGTAGTGTTATTTTAGTGATGTGAGCGAAAAGAGTAAATGGTGGATCTTTAAACAAAATTCTACTAAATGCTTTGAAATGAAGTTCCTTCTTTCCATGCCTGTGTGGTTCATCGTGTCAAGGTTGATGTTGTATGCTGTTGAATTTATTCCAAGTCATAGCAACCCTGGAGGGCCATGCCGAACGCCCCATAGAATCTCCTAGGCTGGACGGGATCAGATTCTTCCATGGGGTTTCTGGTGGGTTCAACCTGCTCCCCTGTGGGTTAGAGGCTGAGGGCTTTACCATCAGGCCTCCTTCAGTGAAGGCAAGAGGGTTTAACAAGAAGAAAAGAGGTATAAAGGGCACCATTTCACTTGATAAGAAATGATTTCTTTGTCATGCAATTATCTTCTGAATGTTTAGTTCTTCTGGTTAGTATGTATTTAACATCACTAAAGAGCTGATTTATAAGTATCTTGCTCTAGCTTTCTTTGGGAAACAGCATGACCTGATATACAGAGGTTTTCAAATGTTTAAAAATGAATTCCTACACATAAATTCAATATTTAAAAGAGCTAGAAGCAAAGAATGAATTCCTTGGCTAAATCTAAATCTTCATTGTTTGGAAGAAAATATTTTATTACTTGTCCCAAAACTCTAAAGCACTATTATGAACCCTTAAGTTTCCATGGGCAACAGTTTGAAAATCAGCAACCTCAATAATTGGGAAGCATAAAAAGTAATATGACACCAGGTCAAACTTCAGTTTTCAATTAAATATTGCCCCTAGGGTTGCAAGAAGAGAAAATAAACTTATTGAGGGCTTGAAAAAGACTTGTATTGATCCAATACCCACATTTCTCCCGGCACTGACTCACAATGTGACTTTGGACACATCTCCTACCCTCTGCTTGCTTTAGAGTTCTCGTCTGTGAAATGGACTGTTAATAGTTAGCCTGCCCCATCTGCACGACTGGGGAGATTAATGAGGGACTCTTTTCAAGACTCTAAAAGAGCCTTTGAAGAAAGGCGATGGATAAGGCCCCAAATAATATATTTGATTCAATCTTAACCAGTAAATGCTCTGAGAGAGTCCAGAAACAAATACCTAAAACTCTAAGTGGATAGTGTCAGTTCCAATTTATTTCACTTGGGCTGAGATGCTGCTATTAGAGCCAACCAAGACGATGCACCACTGCTTTCTGGCATCGGAGTCTGTTGGAAGAAGTTGCAGAGAGGAGAGAAGTGAAGTTAGTTGATATGTTTAAACCACCAGGAACCCGAGAGATGGGCTAGAGCACGTGAACCTAGGGGAGAAGAAGGAAAAATAGTTATCAGGACATAACTGTGAATACCAAGAGCTATTGGAGCACTGCTGGGAAGCAGAGTTTGTGATGTTTCATATGAACCAAGAGAGAGCTGAGTAGTTGTTTCAGTGCCATGTAAGAGGTGGGACCACAAACAGACCTGTTTTTTTGCAAGAACTATAGCAGTCCTTCAAAGTCCACTGTCTGTGGAGGACGGCACCGTTAGTTCCATTTTACAGATTGAAAGTGGCCAGGGAGTCTACTTAATCTGGCTAGAAAACCTTAATCATCTTCTCTAAAATGGCCTGAATATTATGCCCAGGCAGTATATTATTTTCAGATGAGACAGACAATTTTGGGTACGCACCATCTTTTTCCATACTCATTGCTCTCAATCAAGGTTAGGCAATCTTTACTTTCTGCCTGAACTATTCCAAGGGTGTCCTTAGAATTTCTTTCCTTCACTTCACTCTAGTGCTGAAGACTCGCCCTAAAGCACAGTGGGGCCTCCCCCGCCTCCACGGAGAACATTTAACCGCTCTTCTCTCCGCAGGGTTGAAATCATACCTCTCAGCCTAAACACATCGAACTCCGAATGCCTCTCAGAACTCGACCCACTTCTATTTCTATGGCTTCCTAGACGAATATAAACTATCCTTCCATTCTAAATAGCAACCCATTAACAGGCTATGTCGGGGGAAAGTGGCCAGCCCCCCACAACTAATCACGGGTTCAGTAAGCGCAATTGTACGGTTGAGATACATAAAGATTACAATAAAGTCATAGAGCAGGAGAGAGAGAAGAGATTGAAATAATGGAGTCAGACACATTTCATGGTTGCATGCTTACCTCTTGGATGGCCATGATCTTACCAGCCAGGTCCGCGCACAGCGTGGGTCGAGGTGAGGTGGGGCAGAGACCAGGCAGCCGGCTCGTGGACCCCGTTTATTACTAACCAAGGGTTATAATTACTTAGGGGGGTGTGATTAGAGGTAACCACACGTCACAGGAAGGGGCAATACAATAGGCACACACATCATAGCAAGGGGATGTACGATAGGCATAAGCATAACAGGAAGGGGATGAGTTAGGGGTGTATCCATAGGAATGGGAGGGACTAGAGGTATACATGTGACAAGATGGGCAGACCCTAGATTCATGATAGCAGCCTAACCTTGGTCACCCTTGGGTGGGCTTAACCTCTCTGATGTCTCCTACAAGGAAACAGACAACTACTATCCTTATCAGAAGGGAGCGGGTCCTACTTGTTGTGGGATAAACAGTGGTGACTGGTTGCTCTAGAAGGCTGATAACCCTTATGGAGAACAACCTCTGACCTACTTCTGTTGACCTCCAAGTGTACAGTCATTTGCCACGTGTAGCAAGCAGCTAAGTTTGGCATCTATTTGGGGGAGACAACTTGGAAGAAATCTTTCTGTCTCCCACAAGGCTACTAGTTGCTGTCCAGTTGATTTGATTCCTGGAACCCCCACGTGTATCAGAGTTACCTCTGGTGGATGCGAACCTTCAACCTTTCAGTTTGCAGCTGAGTGTCTTAATGATTTGCATCACACAAGAACTCCACTGATCCTCGCTCCTTTAAACTCTGCTCTGCACAGGGTTCTCACAGCTCCCCTGCAGCTTCCCATGAAAAGGCATCTTCCCGAAGGCTCCACGTCCTGAGTAGTCTTCCACTACTCTGTTTTCACTTACAGTGGCCTTTAGCTCCAAAGTCTTGGGTTCACCGATTGGTGACTTGGGACAATTATTAATTTTTTTGAACCTACAACTTCCAACGTATAAAAGGAAATAACCCCTGTGGTGTAGTTTAGGAGCTGGGCGGGTAACCTGAAGGCTGAACAGTTTGAAACCACCAGCTGCTCTCAGAAGATAAATGGACTTTTTCTCCCTCGGAGAGTTGCAGTCTGGGAAACTCATCAGGGGCGGTCTCACCCCGTCCTGTCCTGTCTCTGTGAGTGAGTGTGGACTAGAAGGCAGTGGGTTTGCTTTTTGGAGGATGGACTGAGAAAAACACACGTTTAAAAGCCATAACGTGTGCGACAGACCTGACTGCCTATCTGGCCCAGATGAGGCATTTGGTGAACATACATGGATGGCTTATGAATGATAAGGCATACTACATTTTGCCTGGAAAGCGTCCAGCCACTCATTCTTGCATTTCAGCTAGAGAATGAGGCAGCAGCATTCTGTCAACGTTTCTTTTTCAAGCCCAATGGCGGTCTTCCAGGTGAACGACAGAGCAGAGCCAGGAAGGGGTCCACTGTTTGTAGGAGGAGCCACGTAGCCTTAGCGCTGGTGTGGCTTTTTCCCACGCGGACACAACTTTCTCAGCAAGGTGAACTCTTTCAGATTTGCTTACCTCAAGACCCAGCTTTCAGCCTTGAGTCGGCTTCATTCTGACGTTCTTTAAATTCTCTTTCATGGGACAAGGCGAGAAGTTTGGCTTTGAAGTGGCCGGAAGCCCAGTTGTCAGTTACCGTGGGAACCCGGGCTGGACACGTGCGCACAGGCCTGGGAGACCGCAGAGATGAGCGGGTGATTCCAAAGCTGCAGGGGCCATTCCGTTCTCCTCTTTAAAAGGGCTCAGGCGCCGGAAGATTCGGTGTTGGGTGCTTCTGTGCAGCCAGTTTGAATCATGTTCGTGGTTCAGTCTTCAGATTCCAGACTCGTCATCAGCAGTTTCATGGAGAAATGATCTTTTCTGCTGTTGGGTTCTTATTTAGCTGCGTGTGAGTGAACCGTGTACCGCACTAGGCTGTGATTTCTGGAGAGGATGTTAGCAGGCATGGGGGAAAAGGGAAATCAAAGGAAGGGGGCTGCACGTATGTCCCATGCCCCTAAGACAAAGTGATTTAAACCCTGGCACCAAAGTTTGCCGAGCATCTAGCAAACATGACGCAAACATCTGACGATTGGTCTGCTTCTTGAACATGCTGCCATTCCATCCCGTGCTGCTTCGTTTCCCAAGCAGCACGTTTGGAGACAGAAATGAGGTTAGCTGTGGGCAGTCACGGCCGGGAACTTCTCTGACAATGCGAAGCAAGCAGAGGACCAAGACTCTCCTGGTTTATGCTGAGGATGAGCAGGCCACTGGAGCGGTCAGCGGCCTGTGCCAGACACTGAAGAAAGCAACGGTCTTTTCTGAAAAGCTCTTTGCCGTCGAAACCACAACCCCCACTGCCAGTGGGTTCTTTCCAAATCATAGCGACCCTGGAGAGTGGATCTGCCCCATAGGGTGTGCAAGACTGTAATCTTTATGGAACAACCATGTCTACACGGTTCTCCTGTTTAATGGGCAGAAGGAGGAAAACAAATGATCTCTCTTGGTCAATCCTGACCCCTTCACCCTTGCAGATGCTGAAATTCGTTTGCTGCAGCCGGTGACCTTTTTATTGTCATTTCCACTACCTTACTGTATTGCCAGGAGACAGTAACCACTTGGTTAAAAAAAGAAGAAGAAGAAATTAAATTTCTTTACTTTTAGCTAGAATACGATTCCCTGGGTCTTTCTGTTGAAACCAAGTTTCTCAGCGAAAGAAACAAATAAAAACAAATAATGTTTTCCTTTGTTTGCACCACTATACTATATTCCATTTTAGGAATCAGAAGCGATATGTCCTGCAGAAATCACAACACATGGGTTTGTAGGGAAACAATGGTAATGATTCAGCTCCAACTTCTTATGTAAAAGTTATATCATATGATAATGTAGTTGTATTGCATATTCAATTCTGATATGTAACCTTTGAAATAAATTGGAATATTCTTTCCTGCTACTCTTGGCACACGCCGAGTGATCATAAACAATAATCTCATAAAGGTCACTTGCTAGATAAGCACTGCTCTCGGCAAGAAGTGTACAGGACGACTCTGATATGTTTCCCTTGCTCTGAGACTCTTAATTTATTCCTTTTTTCCTTCTTTGAAGCACTGAACAGCACACATTTTCTTATACCATGCGGATGCACAGGATGCCTGGGACGCTTATTGTTTTTCTCTTTCTCTAATGCTCTATGCTTCTTTTGTTTTTATCTTTAACGTCATTGGGCAATGGAAAGCTGAAAACAAACAAACAAAAACAGTTTGAGGCGGTAGTAGTTGGGTTTGGTGGACAGTGAAGTCCCTCAACCAAAATCAAACTGGTTACTTTAAAACATGGGTATAGCGTTTCAGTGTTTGTCGGAACAAAATAATTTATGTGACTAGATATTGCTAAAATAAGTAGGCATATATAGTTCTGAAGGAACCTCAGGGTCCAGGGGTTAAAGCACTTGGCCACTAACCAAAGGGATGACAGTTCAAACTCATGATCCTCTCTGATCATCTGCGTCCTTAAAGATCTAGAACCTTGTCAGCACTCTGGACAGGGGCCACTCTGAGTGGGCGTGGACTCCATGGCAGTGGGTTTTGAGTGGGCAGAGGCTTTGGATTTTTTCTTTTACAGGATTTGCTCATTTACATAATATATTTCAGGAACCTTACAACAAATCTCAAATGAATTTGACGATGCTTTATCACACAGTAAGTTCAGAAGTAAAATATGCAAAAGTAAAAAGTGGTGCTCTGTTAAAACTAAGCTCCAATTATGTCAGTGGTGCCTTTTGCCTTTATTCATCAGCATAATAGTCCCAGTCAATACTCAACTTGTAGCCAACAACTTCACTTAAGATATACCAATTTCATCTGCTACCAAATAATACAGGATCCTTTTCGACTTACCGCATAATGACATAGGAAAGGGCTTCTTTGCCGCAAACCTACGTAAAGAGAGATGTGTGGGTCATACCCAAGAGCTGGTCAGCACTGACTGGGTCTGGAAGTTGCTTGCAAAGGTAGGGATAGAGAGCCGAGCCTCCCCATGACAGACATTCACCTGCACCTACAACTTAAGATTCATTCATTGGAGGAGACTATATTTTTCAAGAAAAGTATGAGAAGAGTTAATTTTTTAAAATTTGATCCATAAATTAAACTTTTTAAACTTTCGTATTTTTAAAAGAGAATTTGAAGCATTGAAATTAACATAATTAAAATTTGAACTCACTGGAGGCCTGGTTGCTTAGTGGGTTGTGCATTGAATTGGTAACTGATGGAGGTTGCCTACTCCTATAAAGATTTAAAGTCCCCAGAACCCAAAAGGGAAATTCCCCTCTGTTCTGTAGGCTCACTATGAATCGGAATAGACTCGTTGGCAGTGTCTAGTTGGGTATGCCAGCATACCTTATTTTTCCCCAATTATTTTATTTCATAATATTTTACTTTACATTGTCATTTAAGCTGTGGTTTTTATTTTGTTCTCTTCCTCTGGCTATGAATTAAATATCATTTATTTTCAAATAAGGATGAGTATTTGATTTCCAGTTGGGATTATGACGAAAGGAGTATAGAATTGGTGTTATTTAAACAGAGTTTTGAAATTGGAGTTGGAGACCCAGGACACGGATACTCTGGGGTATCTCTCACTGGCATCAAGTCAATTCTGACTCATATTGACCCTGTAGAACAGTCTCTGTGATGCACTGTGGGTTATAACAAATGTATACAGGATTGAGAAGAATAGGCATTTCAGAACAAGTGGCTCTGCACCTGTGGAGCCTGCACATGGATCCAGAGGCAGTTGGGGGAAGAGAATGAAGGCATGCTGTAGGGTTTAAATTCAGGAAAGGTGTCAGAGTTACATCCTTTTACCAAATGTATTCCGTTTGGATGCTGAGCAAATCACCAGAGAAGCTGGGCACTGTGAAGAAGGATGCAACATCAGGATTGGAGGAAGGCTTATTAACACACTGCTATATGCGGATGACACAGTCTTGCTTGTTGAGAGTGAGGATGACTTGAGACATTTGCTGATGAAGATCAAGAATTTCAGTCTGCAGTATGGATTAAAACTCAAGGTAAAGAAGACTAAATGCCTAAGAACTGGACCCATAAATAACTTCATAATAAATGGAGTAAAGATGGAAATTGTCAAGTTGTTTTACTTGGGACCAGCAACAAGAGATCAAATGATGCATTGCCTTAGACTGCAGAACACTCATAGGGGACAACAAATAGACCTTGAATTATTCATAGGGTTTGTTTGTTTTGCTTTTTGTTGTTGTTGTTGCCATCATTGTTGTTGTTATCTTTTTGTTGGTGGTGTTGTGGCTATTGTTTTATTTTCTATTGTTGCTTCATTGTGCTTGGCTTGTGTCGATGCATAATTTGACGCTGCATGGCTATCTGAAAAGGATAGGTGGGATGGACAAGCTGGAAGAGGGAACAAAGGGATGACAGTTCCAGGGGGACATGGGAGAGGGGTAGGCAGGGGAAAGGAAGTGGGTGTTAACAAACCCAGCGACAAGGGAACAATAAGTGACTGGAAATCGATGACAAGGAGGGTGCAGGAGGTCTGGCAGGGCTTGATCAAGGACAATGTAGCTGAGAGGAATTCCTGAAACCCAAATGAAGGCTGAACATGATAGTGGGACAAGAGGGAAGTAAAAAGAAACAGAGGAAAGAACTAGGAGGCAAAGGGAATTTACTGAGGTCTAAATACCAGCATATGCACATGTAAATATATTTATATATGGCGAGGGGGAAATAGACCTATGTACATATATTTGTAAGTTTAGTATTGAGGAAACAGATGAGAAGTGATCCCCTACTCAAGTACTCCCTCAATGCAAGAACACTTTGTTCAAATAATTCGACAGTCTGAGATGCTCACCTTCCCAACACGATCAGTGAAGGCAAAGCAGGTGCAAAAGTAAATGCGGTGAAGAAAGCTGAGGGTGCCCAGCTGTCAAAAGATATAGAGTCTGTGATCTTAAAGGCTTGAAGATGAACAGGCAGCCATCTAGCTGAGAAACAACAAAGCCCACATG
>NW_022104341.1:19138488-19147287 GCF_000313985.2 Echinops telfairi
CCTAAGGACCAGTGGTGGAAATGGCAATACTGGGAGGGTAGAGAGAAGGTGGGGGAGAAGGAGGAACAGATTACAAGGATCTACTTATAACCTCCTCCCTGGGGGATGGACATCGGAGAAGTGGGTGAAGAGTGATGTCAGACGGTGTAAGATATGACAAAATAACAATAATTTATAAATCATCAAGGGTTCATGAGGGAGCAGGGGAGAGAGGGGAAAAATGAGGAGCAGATGTCAGGGGCTCAAGTGGAAAGCAAATGTTTTAAGAATGATGAGGGAAACAAATGTACAGGGGTGCTTGACACAATGGATGTATGTGTGGATTGTGATGAGTTGTACAAGCTCCCAATAAAATGATTTAATGAAAAAATCTGCTGTACAAGATGCCTTTAAAATGTTGAAAAGTTAAGGAGGTTACTTTGAAGACTACGGTGCACAGGACACAAGGCATGTTATTCTCAATTGCCTCCTATGCGTGTGAAAGTTGGACATTGAGTAAAGAATACCAAAGGAGGATTATGCTGCTGGGAAAGAATACCAAAAGTACCATAGGTTGCCGAAAGAACAAACGAATCTGCCATATAACAAGTATAGCCAGGATGCTCTTCAGAACAAGGGTAAGAGGTATTCATCTGACATACTTTGGGCATTTTATCAGGAGACACCAGTCCAGTGGTTCTCAACCTTCCTAATACCATGGCCCTTTAATACAGTTACTCATGTTGTGGTGACCCGCCCAACCATGAAATTGTTTTTGTTGCTATTTCATAACTGTAATTTCACTACTGTTATAAATCAGGCAGCACCCGTGAAAGGGTTGTTCAACCCCCAAATGGGTCACGGCTACAGGTTGAGAACCGCTGCGCCAGTCCCTGGAGAAGGACATTAGGCTTGGTAAAGCAGAGGTGAAGTGACCAAGATCTTTGAGAAGATGGAGTGACACAGTGGCTGCAGCAATTGTCTGAAGCATAAGAAGCCTATTCAGAGAACGGTGCAAGACCAGGCAGTATTTTGTTCTGATGGACACAAGGTCTCTATGAGTCAGAATGGACTCCCTCTCACTTAATAACAATAACCACAGGATAGGGTAGAACCACCCCGGTGGGTTTTGGAGACTCTAACTCTTTTCAGGAGTAGAAAGCCTATCTCTCCTGAGTAGTGGTTGATGGTTTCAAACTGTTGACCTTGTGGCTAGCAGCCCAAAGTGTAATCAAATTTGCCACCAGTAGATGTGACTTTTATAATTTGTTAGGGGCGAGGCTACCAGTGAGCTCTTTGAAAATGAAAGAATTGTAGAAAATCCTTAAGAGCTCACGTTTTCTCATTTAAAACTGTAAGCTTTTATAGAGGGAACATGAATGTTAGCTTGGACATATAGTACTTAGAGTTAAAAATATGCATTTGGTTAAATTCAACACATGTCACTAAACTGCAGATTTTGCTGTCCACTGAATGTTTTTCGTAACTGCTGAACTGTTGGAGAATATGTATTTCAGAAAATCCCAGTTGTAACTGATGCAGAAAGAAGCTGGGCAGTGGTGGCTTCTGACACGGAGACACTGCTGTGGTGGGTGCTCTTTCCAAAGAGCTTTCATCTTTGTCAATGAGCACAAGGTGGGGAACTAAATTACAGTCAACATTGGTAGCTTTATTTTTGAACACATGGTGTTTTTATGAATCGAGGGCACAACTCTTTTCTTTCTTTAGGGACTTATTCTTTTGCAACTTCAATAGGTACAAATTAAATGCTAATTTAACTCAAAATATAATAGTGTACGATAATTCATTTTGATGTGAAATATTTACTTGCAAGGATGGATACATATCTTTGCGACTACTCATGGTGTTAATATGTGGTGGAGTGGTTGTTGGCTGCTATTGACCTGACCCTTCCATTATGTTGATCCCATGTGTTGTAGAGTAGAATTGCTCTGTTGGGTTTTCATCCCCAAAAGCCGTGCAGCAGCCTTTCTTCCCCAGAGCTGGTAACAGGCTCATGCTGTCAGTCTTTCAGTGAGCAGATGAGTGTGAACTGTTTGCACCACCCAAGGTAGATGGGACCAAATAAAAAGTGAACATGTTCTTAAGTAGCAGCATAAATTATGAATTCCTTTTTATAAAAGATCTCCCTTCATCCATTCATTGTTTTAGGTTGCGTCCCTCTTTATTATGCCACTCAATTGTCTAGCACCTATAGGAATATATCTAGAGAATGCGATGTGAGTTTGTGAATTCTCTAAGAATTTGCATTTCTCTTTGTCAAGAGGATAACTGAAGGCAATAACATTTCTGGGAATATTCTAATTAATCCAACTCACCATATTTTATATTCTGAGCATCCCATCAACTAAACTTCAGTTCTTATCAAAAATGAAAGAAAAGAGCAGAGGTGTCCCTGAGGAGAAAAAAGGGAGGAATTAAATTTTTCATATGAATAGAACAAAATGAAAGTACCAACATAGGACACTTCTGCATAAACATCACCCATCACTCTGATTTCCTCCCAATAACCTCTACCCCCTACCTTCTGGAGATCCAGTTTAGTTGTCATGAAATACTTCGCTCTTCCAGAAAACCTAGAAACTTTCACTGAGTTCTTCTAAATTCACCCAGCTTGTCATCCAGCCTCTGCATTCTGGCTGCCTCATCTTCCACACGTAAGGAGCTATCCCTAATGGCTGTTGAATGTGGGATTTTCCACATGCAAAATGCATCGCTTAGAAGTAAGTAAAGCAAAAGAGACCCCTTTTCCCAGACTCTGCACTGGCGAATGTGTTCGGACAATCTCTGTCCAGATGCTAGTGTGTGGATGCATATTTCAAATGTTCTTTTTCCTGATTAGCAGGCAGCTGGAACACCTGTTTTGCTGCCTGGAGGAATCATATTAGAAATTAGAATTTGACCTGCATAGTCAAATCTTTGCACTGTATTTCTAACAAAGCTCGTAGTGTTTAGGTAAGTACTTTCTCAGCAGTCCAAAGACATATAACTGCACCCCTGAAATGACTGTAGTCTCATTTGTCAGACTTAGTTTTAAGCAGCAATTAATAAAGATTTGAAGTATTATACTTTCCACAGTGATAAAGGACCATTTGTGTGCGTGTTTGTGTGCGTGTGTGTGTGCGTGTGAGAGAGAAAGAGAAAGAGAGAGAGAGGTTTTGTGTGTCATGGGATAGTATTCAAAACCCATGCAAATCTCCCATATTGGCAATAGGATAAAGCAGATGACACACACAAGTATGAATATTTAAAAATATTTCAAAAGGACAAGCAGGACATATTTCAAGTGGACTCCTCCTTTGAACATGAAAAATATATTTAAACCTTTATCATTTGTAAATCAATTGTAAGTGTGTACCTATAAACCTGAAATAACATAAAGCAAAGGTAAAAGACAATCAAATTTTAAAAGCTGTATGTATTTAAGATTATGTGTGCATATACTAAATTATATTCATACAATGATATATCATTTAAAATACAACCCATGGAAAATATAGGAAGATTTAAAGTTCTATTAAGAAATTTTTTTAGAATATGCTAAACATATGAAAATGTACAGATTGTGGGGGAAAGGTAAGAAAGACTACCTGGCGGCTTGATTTAAATGATAGAATTTGAATAGCGTAATTCAGTATTTGCAATTGATATGCTTCTATGAACTGAGGTTTCGAACCTTTTAAAGTTCCTCAAGAACTAGTTTGACTAGACACTTCTGGAGACGAATGACATTCTTCTAAATTCTTTATAATTGAGAACATTAGAACGGACTCTACCAGCTTTGTAATAATTCTAAATGAGCCAGCTTGTAGTCACTCAGAGCTAAAGTAGCAATTCCTCCATACAGAACTAGAATGGAGACTCGCAAAAAGACATTTGGGCTGTTAGAGAGAATTAAAACATGGATTGACCCTATACATTTTCCTTTAATCTGTCTAAATCAATTATGCATTTGAATTGTGGTGTTGCATTTTCAGGGAGCTTCATTGCTTTCTATTATCCTCATGACAAAAATAAACAATTCCTTCTGAAATCGTAAAGAAAAATGCCTCCCACTGAGTTCATGTTGTGTGCTGTTATATGCAAGAACATATGTGTAATAAAAATATGAGAAATTATGGATCAGATAATGATATTGGAGGCACTTACATAAACAATAGAGAGCATTTTGGCTGAGCTCCAAATACCATCACTATTGTTTCATTTCAGCCCCAGTTGTGCATCTGCCGAGGCTCATGTCAAATATAATAATCTCACCAGATAGATATAAAATGCACAACTAAAATTACATCGCTCCATTATTCTGTTTACACATAGAACTAAACTACTCTTTTCCAGCTGACTGGTCCGACAGAGTATTTGTCCACTGGGCTCTCTTGTAAAGTCCGTGGGCAGATACCCACTGACTTGTCTGTATTAGGCCATGCTGAACCAATGTAAAAATAAAGTAACGAAGGAGAGGCTTGAATATACTTGCTCTCTACTGAATCTGTTCTTTACATCTTGCTCTCTGCCTTTCACACATGATTATGGGCTTTTAAAGCAAGAAAGAGCCTTCCTGGAAGTCACAAAATGCCAATGAAAAGAAATGGACGGAAGCTGAGTACCAAATCACTCATGCTGTGGAAAGAGGAAGGCAAGGACAGCGCTGTGCTTCAGTCCTCTTTCCTGAAAGAGCTTTTGCCAGTCAACACGCCATGCTATCTTCAACTGGATGAAAATTTGGAAAGTTCAAGACCTTTCTGAAGTTCAAAACCACTATCAAAGAGTGTTTCCATGTTTGGGAGCAGTGAAAAAAGGAAATGCTAACCAGAAAATTGGATTCACCTGTGCTCTCAGAAGACAGATTCAAAACAACAAATCAACAAGCAAACAAGCAAACATCATTGTTCAATTCATGCCCCAAATCTGAAGTGGTTTAGAATACCCAGATTGGCTGGTGAAAAAAAAATACATTCTTTTGTTAAGTTGTGGATTTCAAGACAAAACTTTTGCCATTCATTTTCTTTGACTACAAAGCATTGTACTCTAAGTAGAGCTGAACAGGATCTGCCTCTCCATCACTGACAGTTAATAATTAAATCAAACATTATAGTCAGCAATAGAACATATGCATCAGCTTCTTTCAAATTGCATTTCCTTCCTGTTAGGTCCATTAGAGTAAACCAGACTGCCTTTAGAAACCCCCTTATTGCTGCTGTCTTTCAACACAGTTCCTGAAATGGATAATGTGGTGCATATTATGGGCAATTACACCGAACTCCCCAGCGATAGGGTTTTAGAGTTACAGAATAAAACAGCTGGAACTACAGAGCTATAAGCTAAACAGAATAAAGGAAAGAGTTAAAAAAAATAATCTGCACCAAGAAAAAAAATGGAAGGAGTGTGAGATCTATAAAGCCATTGTTCTTAGAGAGGCTGTCTGTGCCTGAAAGAATCTCCTGTGTTCACAATGTACAACTGCATAAATATAAACACGCTATTTTTTTTAAGTTTATGCTGCCAAATCTTTTACACTGAGAGTAGAAACAAAGAGCAAATGGCTAGCCAATTTGAGGTACTGAAAACAATGGCATTTTCTCTTCCTTTTTATCGATGCAGTATTTCCATCAATAATAGTGAGAGAAATCATCATTTTCCATTTTATTTTCATGAAAACATGTATGGTACTTGGGGATAAGTTTTCTAGTCACTAAATGAACCACAGACATGATATTCTCATCTTGCTATGTTATGAGATTCGGTGTGAGTGTGTAGGGTTCACGTCATAGATATAAGAAATTACATAATCTCTCTGTCCTCTTGGTTTGGGCATTGCAATTGTAGTATTCTGCTTGAGAAATAAGACACAAGCATTAAACCTATACCAAAGGGAACAGTTTCAAATTCAAAGGGGACCTATATATTCTGTTTATTTCACAGTTTCAAGACAGAAGGAAAGAAATAATGGATTTTGATGGTGAAAATGTTGCTTCATTTGGTTGTAAGCAAAGTGCAGTTTCAGCTCGCACCAATGAAGTGTTTTGAAATTTTTCAGTAAAATTACTTTTTATCTTGAGAAATAATGGAACAATCTTCACAGTAACTACTGTGAAATGAAACAAAAGTGGTTGCAATTTCAAACTTTAAATATAGCTACAAAACTATTTTCAAATTTGTTACTAAAGTGCTCTAAAAATGAAGATATTAAAGGTAGAATATTTGTACAAGTTTTGGAAGACTGTACTATTTCTCTGTAAAGAGATGGATTACATAGTCATAGCAAGATTTATGTGGCCCCTGATATACGTTGATAAAGCTTCAGTAGCCAATATTTATTTCAGCAGCAATAAAATGGCATTAGGAAGAAGATGGACATAAAACATGCTATCCACTTTGATATCCTTAATAGTCATTGTCTCCTTCTTCTCTTAAGAGCAGTGATTGTTTGTTGTTAGCTTTGTTTTTGTTTGTTTTCCTTTCCAGTAAAAGCTTTATTATGACTGAGTGGAAGGAGGGGGAAGAGAGATGTTAACAAGACTAAGTTAAAGTCAAAGAAAGACGATGTCTCCTCATTATAAAAAGTGATGCTCGCTTTAACAGTAAAACTCTCATTTGGTTTTGTTGTGGAAGTTGCAGTGGTGACGGTACAATGTAATAAGTGGATTTTCTCTGAATGCCCAGACCTATTCAGGAGATTTACTTAGAGACTATGCGCTTGCACGTCCCTGTTTTTCATGAGGCGGGGATTTGAAGCAGGAGGAGGGAAGACCAGGAAGACCCGGCGGTGTATGGAGCAGGACCAAAGAGGAACGAGGAACTGTTTTCTGAAGACACGTCCCATTTGTTTTATTTCTATCAAAACCTACTCCAAGGGGGAAAACGTAAATAAAAGGAAAGCAAAAAACTGAACTTTTATCTATTAACCCCAAATAGGAAACTTCCGGAGCTATGGCTCTTGTTTTCATTTTCAACCTTCTTCTTTGCTATTTTTGCCACGACATAGTTTGCATTTTTGTGTGGTCAAAATAATATCTAACTCTGCTTGTAATGTTAATTCATGTTGGCTAATGACCTGTGAAGGAGCCCTGGTGATGCGGTTACATGTGGGGCTGTCATCCTCATGGTCTCAGCAGTTCAAAACCACCCAGCACTCAGCGGGAGTAAGGTGGAGCTTTTACTCTTGTAAACAGCTAACCCTAACCCTCAGAACCACGCAGGATGGGTGGGCGTCAACTTGATGGCAGTGATTTTGTTCTATTTTTTTTAATGACCTACACTTTTGATAAATACCAGCTACTTTGATCTTCTTATACACACTCTGTTGCATTTAGTATTACGTTGTTTCATTTTGTTTATACACGAGGAAGTCGAATCATCAGGCTTACCTACGTGCTCTTAAATATTGTAATATATTATCTTCGAAGATATGACTCTTGCAGCCCGTAGGGGTGCATAAACTACCAGGCAGCACCCAAATCCCCTTAGACAAAATGATACTCTTCTTAGCTGGATTTGAGAGTCATTAGATGCCAATAAATCATGTTTCCAGATTTGCAACAGGCAAACTGTGCTTCTTCAACATTATTGGCTACTACTGAAGAAGCCAATATAATTTCTATGTTTTTCCTAGGCCTACTTTCTGAAAAGGGCAAGGCTGGCCTGCGAATACCATGTAACATTTATTTCATTGATTTGTTCATTTAAAATATTTTACCTCATTCTAACAATTATTCTTTAGAAGGCTTCAGACTCTTGACCAGAATGGCTTTGAATGTCTCTGAGAAAATATCCTCTGATAATCTAGTGAACATGGGATATGAAAAACTGCTTGGTTAATAAAGCAGCCTATCATGCTAACTCCACATTCAAAATTTTTAAAGTTCATTAACCTTTAATATACATGTAGATGTATATGTAAATTGATCACATTTCAAAACATTATATATATATATTTAAATTAAATTCATTTTGTTGTTATTGTTGAGAATTTACATAGCATGACTTGCACCAATATAACCATTCTTATATGTACAAGTCAATGACATGGGTTACATTTGTCAAGCTGTGCCATCCTTCTGACTACCCTCTTGTGAATTTTTCCTCCTTCATTAAAAGAAACTCACTCCCCTCTGAGTGTCCACTCTAACTTTTTAAGTTACTGTTGTCAATTTGACCTGCTGTAAATAGTTCTTAAAAGAACACAGTAATGAAGGCAGATATGCTTTACCAGTTAAAGCGAAATACTATTTGGCTTTAAGAAGACTTTGAGGGATATTTT
Source organism: Echinops telfairi (assembly GCF_000313985.2). Lineage (NCBI taxonomy): Eukaryota > Metazoa > Chordata > Mammalia > Afrosoricida > Tenrecidae > Echinops > Echinops telfairi. The sequence goes on from NW_022104341.1 coordinate 19,146,749, forward strand.
GGGGTTCAGGATTAAAGATTCTATCAGGCCCACTGTTTCGGGATTCAATGGCTCCAGAAAGTCAAGACACTGAAAATTTGAAGTTCTGTTCTCCAGTTTCCACTATTTAATTTATTTTTTATTTATTTATTTTATTTTTTTCATAATCATTTTATTGGGAAATAATACAGATATTATACCATTCCATAGTTCAATCACATCAAAGTGTTGTACAATCAGTTTCAAAACATTTTCCTCCTTCTTGAGCTCCTTGATATCAGGTCATCTTAACCACTCCTACCACAATCCAGTGTAGCCTAACTATATATTGATATACTTGAATTGCAATATGTACAGGATTGCAATATGTAAAGAATTATAATGGTAAGGAATAAATCCTTATGTGATTAGACGCTGTTTACTTAAACAATGGGAGTTGGCTGTTAGGAAAAATGTACAATAATATTCACTGACAATGTCAAACACAGATCTGAAAGAATAATATATATTGTAATACAGCAAGTAAGGCATTCATATACAAAGTCAAGGTTTGTCTACCT
>NW_022104341.1:19148748-19158295 GCF_000313985.2 Echinops telfairi
TTTTTTTTTTTTTTTGATGAGCTCCTTTTAAGACGGTCAAGACTCTCAGAATTCATAAAGGACAGGATCAATATTCTTGATAACATAGAAATTTGGTAGCATATGGCAAATATATCCTGAACTAAAGAAAGGAAAGAAAAGAAAAATGAGCAAAGGACCCAAGATCATATTGTTGCTGCTGGTATGTGCCATCTAGTCCGTTCTGGCACAGGGCAACGCTAAGCCCAGAGCAACGCACGGCCTGGTCCTCCGACATCTCCCCATTTTCCTCCAGGCCTGAGCTCATCGTTGTACCCACTGTGTCCATCGTCTTGATGAAGGTCTGCCTCTTCTTCACTGCCCTCTGCTTTACCCAGCAGGAGGGCCTGGTCTTGCCTGACAACATGTCCACAATATGAAAGATGGCATCTTGCCATCCTGGCCTCTGAGGAGCACTCTGGCCAGCACCACATTTCAAAGGCAACAATTGTTGGGTCTTCATTACTCAATGCCCAACTGACCTATGCACGTTTTTGAGGCGATTGAAATACCGTGGCTTGGGTCAGAGTCAGCTTAGGTCTCAAAGCACATCTTTGATTTTCCACACTCTAAGGAGGTTTTTTATAAAATGATTTTTTATAAACAGATTTATAAACTGCGGCACATATTTTTAGCTCTTGACTGCTGTTTCCACAAGCACTGATTGTGGATACAAGCAAGAAGAAACCCTCGACAGCTTCAATTTTCCCTCCATTTGCCATGATGTTACCTATTGGTCCAGTCGTAAGGATTTGGGTCTTCCTTACATTGAGATGTAATCCATACTGACGGCTCCAGTTCTTGATTTTCATCAGCAAGTGCTTCAAGTCCTCCTCACTTTCAACAAGCAAGGTTGTATCATCATCTGCATATTGTAGGTTATTCATAATCCTTCCCTCAATCAAATGTCATATTCTTTTTCAGATAATATGGCTTCTTTAATTATTTGCTCTGCATACAGATTAAATAAATATGGTGAGAAGACACAATCCCAACTCACAACTTTCCTAATTTTAAGCCAAGCATTGGTCTCATGTTCTGTTTGCAGAACTGCCTCTTCATCTACATACAGGTTCCACGTGAGCACAATGAGGTTTTCTGGAATTCATGCTTCTGAAGGATATCCATAGCTTGTGATGATCTGCATAGCCAAATGCCATGGCATCGTCAATAAAACATAAGTAAACAACTTTCTGGTATTCTCCGTTTTCATTCAAGATCCAGATGAGATCAGCAACGATAGCCCTTGTTCCAGATTCTTTTCTGAATCCAGCCTGAACCTCTGGCAGCTCCCTGTCCATGGACTGCTGCCACCATTGTTGGGTGGTCTTCAGGAAAAGTGTACTTGCATGTGATGTCAGTGATATTGTTCTGTTAGTGAGCATTATATTTGGTCAACTGTCTTTGTTTTTGGCTAATTCATTCAGTGAAAATTGACCTCCTTCTTTCAGTACCACCGGTTCATGTTCATATGCTGTCTCTTGGAATCGTTGAAATGTGGACTCGTTCTTTTTGGTACTGTGGACTCATTCTTTTTGGTACTGTGACTCTACATGTCCTTTCCATCTTCTTTCTTTGCTTTTTGCATCATTCATTCTTTTTCACATAGAAGTTTTCAATATTGCAACTCAAGACTTGAATTTCTCTTCGGTCTTTTGGTTAAGATATGCGGACTGTATTCTCCCTGCGTGGTTTTCTAATTCGAGGTCTTGGCGCTTTTCATTATTAAATGTGACTTTCTTCTCCAGTTGTGCTTTCAGATTTTCCATTCAGCTCTTGACTTTGTTTCTGCCATTTGCCTTAACTATTCTATGATTAAGAGCAAGTTTTAGAAGTTCTTCTCACGTCCACTTATCTTTTCTGTATTCCTTGTCTTTTTATTGACCTTTTGCTTTCTACAGGAGTTTAAATTCCCACATCTGTGAAATGGACACATTAATTCCTTATAAATTACCTTGGGAGTTAAGAAAAATAAAGTGTAAAGCTTTTTTTGCACTACAAAAATGTCTATCCTCGCCATTTAAAATCTGGCTTACTATTTCGTTTAAGGATGTGACCTTCAGCCTCAATCATAATCAAGGCAGCTTTCTTCATGAGTGATGTTCTTCCACAGCTCATCAGTGCTTCCATCATTAGTGTTCAGTACAGCCAATCCGTGCTGGAGATGTTCTTAAAATTCAAGTGGGACAGACTCGAGGTTGTATTTTGGCCCCAGTGGACTTGTTTTGATTTTCTTCAACTTTAACTTGAATTCACATATGAGTAATTGTCAGTTCCACAGTCAACCCCAGTCTCATTTTAGCTAATGATACTGAGTCTTTCCATAGTGTCTTCCCACATATATATCAATTTGATTTATGTGTATCCCATCTGGAGAATGCCAGGTGTATAGTTTCCTTCTCTGTTGCAGAAAAAAGGTATCTGCTATGACAAAGTCGTTGGTTTTGCAAAATTCTATCATTTGATTTCCAGTTTCATTTCTTCCCCAAGACCATATTTTTTGCAGAAAAAAGGTATCTGCTATGACAAAGTTGTTGGTTTTGCAAAATTCTATCATTTGATTTCCAGTTTCATTTCTTCCCCAAGACCATATTTTCCAACTACTGAGCTTTCCTCTTTGTATCCAAATATACATTGTAATTGTCAATAATTATCAATGCATCTTGATTGCATATTTAATCAATTTCTGACTGAAGATGTTGGTAGAATTCTTTTTAAAAACATTTTTAAATGCATTTCATCTGCATATCATACAATTCAATAGTTCAGCCAAATCAAGAAAAGTTTACAATGTTTACCACAATTAACCTTAGAACATTTTCCCCTCATGTCATTGTTACTTGTGTAATTCTTTTCATTTTTGGAAAAATGTAAAAAACAAAATTTTTTTGTACCATTCAACAACTTCTGCATATGTAATTCAGCGCCATTGATTATACTCTTCTTGTTATGCGAGCAATATTATATTCTTCTTCACATTGGTCTATGCCCATTAAAATGAACTCAATGTCCCCTAAACAAAAACTCTTCCTCCTTCACCCATGGTCACCATAGATCAAGTTTTGTTTTTTTCTCTTTATTTTTTAAGTAGTTTTCTTGATATCTGTGTATCAAACAACTCCTTAGTTGAACCACTAATAAAAAGAGTTGTATATATAGCATCCTAATCAGCTCTAATGCTCCCTGTCCCCTTCTGCCTCCTCCAGTCAGGGATGTCTTAAAGGAAGGTGAGCCTTGTCAGCTGAAGCAGGAATTGGCTAAGGCAGCTGCACCCTGGTGTGACCATCACACAGCAAGAGATCCAAGAACTAGAGAGGTGAGGCCCACCGAGCCATTTATCCCTCCACCTTTCAATTAACCCCACATGTATTTAACGGCCAGGTTGACACAATAAACTAACTACCTCAATCCCCCCTTGCCAATTTGGCACGTGTACATAATTCTTTAGCCTCACAATTGCAATTCACCTCCCCTCCCCACCCCCATTCCTAGTAAACCAGTGCATCAGTTATTGTTAGAATTCTTTAACTTCTGTATCACTAGCATTACTGATTGGTTCATAAAGGTTAATAATAATTTGATTAATTAGATTTCCTTGACCGTGGAAAGATATAATCCTATCACACACAGCATTTTACTTTAAGACATATCTTGAAATGTCCTTTTTGATAAAGAATGCAATGGCAGTGTCATTCCCAGCACAGTAAATTACATAATTTTCTCCTTGCAAATGGCCAATAACAGTCCATTTCAGCTCAAAAGCATCTAAGCTTTTAATCTTCATGTGTCCCATTTTGTTTTTGATCACTTCCCATTGTCCTAGTGTCCTTTATACACTTCAAGTTCCACTTATTAGTAGACTTTTGCAGCTGTTTCCTCTCACCTTGAATTGTGCCGCATCAGCAAATGCAGATCCTGAACTTCACTCCATTCACAGCACCACGGTCACCTTTGAGAAGGACGCTCTTGCTCAGGCACCTCTCTTGTGTCTTCATCCTCCAACACCATCCGGATAATGCCCTGCTTCCTTTCATTAGCCCTGCAGGATCTGACAATGTTTCAAAGTTATGAACAGTTTCAGTGGCTTTTCCTCCTCAGTGGACATCCAACGTCTTCCTTTTAGTCTATTCTTAGGCTTTGGTTGACCCTGTTGGTATTTGAAATCTCACTGATACAGCTTGCAGCAGCCTAGCAAGACACATGTCACCACAGCCTGACAAACTGGCAGATAAATGATGGACCCAAGATGATAGATGAGGTAAACATTTGCAATCCTTATGATTTGGAAAAGATTAGTATATATGAGATATGTTCTATATTGAAATGTTATTTTAACATATTTTCTTTACCATAAATTCTCAAATTTTTCTAAGAAGATAAATCCACTAGTTGTTGTTGGAGTTGGGTGCTATGGACTAGGTTTCAACCTATAGCAACCCTATGGAATACCATCTGAGGCTATGAGCAACAGAATGAAATACCGGCTAAGGCTATGCCATGCTTACAATTGTTCCTGTGCCTGAGCCTATTGCTGCAGCTGCGGGGTCTGTGGGTTCGTTTCCCGAGGGCCTTCCTTTTTTTGCTGCCCCTCCTGTTTACCAAGTATGGTGTCCTGTTTCAGAGACAGGTCTATCTTGATACCATGTCCAAATTATGTAAGCTGAAATCTCTCTCTTCTTACCTCTCAGGAGCTTTACTTCTTCCGAGACAAATCAGGTTGTCCTCTGAGCAGCCCATGGTATTTTAACATCCTTCCCCAGCAGCACAGTTCAAATGTACCAGTTTTTCCTCAGTCTTCCTTCTTCAATACCCAACGTTTACCTGCATGTGTGTGAGGTAATTGAAAACACCATGGCTTGGGTCAGGCATCTCAGTCCTCAAAGTAGCATCCTTGTTTTTCATTGCCCTAAAGAGGTTTTGTGCAGCAGATTTACCCAATGCAAATCATCTTTTGAACTTTTGGCTGCTGCTTCCATGATCAATGATTGTGGATCCAAGCAAGACAAAATTCTTGACAATGTCAATTTTTCTCAATCTATTATAATGGTACAGTTTACCTCTGGGTCCAGTTGTGAAGAGTTTGGTCTTCTTTACATTGAATTGTAATGTATACTTTGAGCCGCAGTCCTTGATCTTCCTCAACAAATGCTTCAAGTGCTCACTTTCAGCAAGCACGGTTTTGGCATCTGCTTATTGTTGGTTATTAATAATCCCTCTGCCGATCCTGATGCCAAATTCTTCTTCATATCATTTCACTTCTCTGACTATTTGCTCTTTATACAGATGGAATATATATGGTGGAGGATACAGTCCTGATACACACCTTTCCTGGGGGTGTGTTAAATCAAATGGGGACAGTGTTAAAATGAAAATTATGATTTAGCAGTGATTAGCCTCAAGAGCCTGCGTTTCCAACAATTCCCAGGGGTGCTGGTGTTTTAGACTAGGTATCTGACTTTGAGTAATCTCGATCTATAAATTGCACTTCATGTAACAATATAATCTGACTTCTAATCAAATGCTAAGGAAAAATATATATTTCTATTCATATAAATTGTTTGAGATAATGCCTATTTTCAGTGAACACGTTAAAAAAATCCTGAATTACAGAAATACTTCCACTAATGTATGATATATGAAGGGTAAGAATTTGTTTGTTGTGGACTTGTGGGCTTGGGCAGAACTAGGTTGGGATTGTTTCTTGATGTGCACTTACCCTTTTATATAAAACTCTCTCTTATATATGAGTTTCTGTGGATTTGTTTCTCTAAAGTACCCAGACAAATATAGTATGGTACTGGGAGTGGGGTGCTGGAGAAACAAATCATAAGAAGGAGAGTCGATGTCTGTTTGACCTCTCCCTCATGTAGTTTTTCTTGTCTAGCCAGAGGTCAGATAAAGCCAAATTTTACTTGGTTGTTTTCTGGGGAGAATATGGGAAGTATGAAAACAGAAAGTTTGTAAGCCTACTTGCTTTCAGCCATTAAAATTTGATCTTCAGATGGGTTTAGGCCACGTATAAAAAGAAAGATATAATCCACCCAGTGCTTTGGAGTACGCAGGAACCAATGGTCTTTGTCAGAAGCTGGAAAAAATCTGGAACCATGAAGAAACCTCCTCTCTCCTCACCATCTGAAGAAGAACTCCTCTAGGATCAATGTACCCCCTTGCCCACCTAACCCTCTGTGTTTCAGTTCTGGCAAAGAATATTACCCACACTGTTATTCTGTGACACACCAACTTCCTTATTTGCATGTTTTTCCCCTTTATTTTGTTTCTGTGGGTTTTATCATACCTTTCTTTGTTTCCTTTTTGTCTTTCTTTTCTTCAATTTCTCTTTTATTTCCTTTCTTTTTTCCTAGCTCCTTTCTTTATTCATTTCCCCCTGTCCTAGTATTTATTTTCCCCTTCCCTAGTATTGCTTACTGTGTCTTTTCTTCCTTTATTCTCTTCTTTCTTTTATTTTTATTTTTTTATTTTATTGGGGGCTCTTACAGCTCTTATCACAACCCATACATATATCCATTGTGTCAAACACATCTGCAATACGTTGTCATCTTCTTTTCCAAAACATTTTATTTCTACTTGATCCCCTGACATCAGTGCCTCAATTTTCCCTTCCCTCCCCCATGTCCACTTGATAATTTATAAGTTCTTCTTTTTTTAATGTCTTACACTGATTGGTGTCTCATTTCACTCAGTTTTCTTCTGTCTGTCTCCCTGGGAGGGGAGCCATACATCAATCATTGTTATCAGTTCCCTCTTATTACCCACCTCCCTTACTCTCCTAGTATCACTGCTCCCCTTATTGGTCCTGAGGGGTTTATCTGTTCTGGATTCCCTGTGTTGCAAGCTCTTATCTATACCAGTATTCATGTTCTGGTCTAGCTAGATTTGTAAAATAGAATTGGGGTCATGGCAGTGGGTTGGGGGAAACCCTAAAGAACTAGAGGGAGGTTGTGTGTTTCGTCGGGGCTATAGTGCACCCTGACTTGATCATCTCTTCCTTGTGGCCATTCTGACAGGGGGTGTCCAATTGACTACTGATGGGCTTTGGGTCTCTACTCTGCCCTCTCCTCATTCCCCTTAATATGATTTTGTTTGTTTGTTTTGTTTTGGGTCTTTAATGCCTGATACCTGATCCCATCGACACCTCATGATCACATAGGCTGATATGCTTCTTCCGTGTGAACTGTGTTGCTTCTGAACTAGATGGCCGCTTGTTCATCTTCAAACCTTTAAGACCCTAGATGCTATATTTTTTGATAGCTGGGTACCATCAGCTTTCTTCACCACATTTGCTTATGCACCCATTTTGTCTTCAGTGATTGTATCAGGGAAGGTGAACATCACAGAGTGCGGGGTGAGTAGAACAAATTGTTCTTGCATTGAGGGAATACTTGAATGGAGGCCCAATGTCCATCTGTTGCTGTAATACTTTAAAAATAGATATATGTACATATCTCTACTCCCCTGTCATTGTATATAAATGTATTCACATATATACATGCCTGTATTTAGACCTCTATAAATATCCTTTGCCTCCAAGTTCTTTCCTCTATTTTCTTTTACTTTCCTCCTGTCCCACTATCATGTTCGCCCTTCATTCGGGTTTTGAGAATTCTTCTCAACTACATTGCCCTTGATGAGCACCCACCCCCAAGCACCCTATGCCCTCCTCACCTTCAATTTTAGATCAACTATTCTTTCCTTGTTCCTGGATTTTTCAGCATCCCCTTCCTTTTCGCCCATCTCCCCCTCTCCTGTGTTCACCCAGAACCATTGAAAAGCCCTCAAATGGGTCCAGGTCTGTCCGTTGACCTTTATGAGTGTTTTCCAGTCAAGTCCGCTGAGTGTTTTCCAGTCAAGTCCCTGGCCCCACAGTCCACCCATGGCACTCCTCTGGGACTTTGTTGATTTTCTCCCCTTGCTGTTCTGCTGCACACCCTTAGTGTTCACCCCTTACTATTCTCTTCTATCTTATCCTTGTCTTTACATTCTATATTTCTATTTTAATTATTAAATTATTTGTTCTTGCTCTTGTTTACTTTCTTTGCAATTCTTACTTAAAATCTATACGTTTAATCATTTATTGTTTGGCTGTGTTTTTTTTCTCCTTTATTGCTATTTTTTCTTCTCATCCCTAATGGAGAACAGCAACTATGCCCACATGAATGGCCTCCTGTATACCTACCACAGCTCCATCCTCCTGGAGAGTGCCACTCCCCAACCCAGAACACCAGAACATTGACAGAAAGCCCACAAAGCACCCCAGACTACCCTGAACTTGCTATAAGAACAAAAAGCAGCACTGTGAACATTTACATTCTCCATTACACCAAAGCATAGGTGCTGAGAGACCACAGTTTAATCAAAATTAATCAATTGAATACACAAGCGATGGCCCCACAACATTTTAGGGACAGCAGAAAAATTCAGCTTACACAAATAAAGAAGACATAGTGACTCAAACAAATGATCAACAAAGAGAGCCCGAGACCCTTTTCAAGGCCATTCTGACACAGCGAGGGATTTAAAACAGTGATAACTACAATCCTTCAATAGACTGAGAGAAAGGTAATGAAAACTGCATATGAAATTCAGGAGGAAAAAACCTTTAGAAGAATTTAAGAAAACACTACAAGAACAAAAATAGCAAATAGAATGCACATGTCATTCCAACACAAAAAAGGGGAAATGGGAGGAGGAGAAAAAGTGGAGCTTGGGAGAGGGAGATGATGGCACAGGAGGAAGAGCACACTAACCCACGCAGGGCGAGGGCATTGTTTTCATGTCTCCAGAGAAGTGGGAGTGTGCGTGAAGACCTCACCACGGCAACCAAATCCTGAGAGCAACATAACCACATGGAGCAAAATATGACGAGAGTGAGCTACAGGACTGGCCCTACCAGAGCCAAACTGATTCCCTTCCTAGAAATATGTGCTACAGAGAAAAACACTAAACCTACAGGTTGGGGAGAGGGGCCAGCCTGCCATGCCCACACAGAAGCAAACCCAGAAGGAAAAGGAGAGAGTGGGGGTCTAGACCCAGCCCTGAAGACGAAGTCCTTGCAAGGAGCTGCTAAGGCTGTAACGAGAGATCTGTAAAGCCAACAATAGCTTGAGACATGATGTGCCCTCACTGGAGCATAGAAGACAAACCCAGAGACCCTTGGCTGGGAGTCAGTCTGAACTGAACCGCTCACAGTGAGGCAAATCAAGAAGGGAGCATAACAAATCAGCAACGGGAGAACAGAAAAGTCACAAAGGCCTCGAGGAGCCCCCAAAATAGACTTCAGGCTAGGAGGGGCAGTTCTCAGAAGCTCCCGGGACTAGTGGTGAGATAGTCATAAAAAGTCAGTAGATAGAACTGGGATTATGTATGCTTTTTCATTTTTTGCTAGTTATTTTTTCTCAATCTTTTGTTTTATTTTTATTTTGTCTCCACTATTGTTGTTTTGCTTACCTATGTAAGATAGGCATAGGAAGCAAGCCTGAGGAGAAAGCAATGGCACTGATTTGTGTGTGTG
>NW_022104341.1:19158978-19164829 GCF_000313985.2 Echinops telfairi
GGTCACAAGGAAGGAATGAGTCAGCCAGGGTGCAGTATAGCACTAATGAGACACACAATATTCCTCTGGTTCTTTGAGGTTTCCTCACCCCGCCACTATCATGATCCCAGTCCTGCCTTTCAATTCTGACTAGACTGGAGCATGTACACAATGCTCATGACACACGGAATCCAGGTCAGATAAACCCCTCAGGAACAGAAATGGGAGCAGTGATACCAAGAGGGTAGGGAGAAGGGGAGGGGAGGAGAAACCAATCACAGAGATCAATGCATAACACCCCCTACCACCCCCATGACCCTGACGGGGCAAGCAACAGAAACGTGGTTAAAGGGATACAGCTGTTGATGTAAGATATGAAAATAATAATACTTTATAATTTATCAAGGGGTCACAGGGCAGGAGGGGAGAGAGGGAAAAAAACCCAAGGACTCAGATAGAAAGTAAATGTTTAGAAAATGAGGGTGGCAACATGTATACAAATGTGCTGGATACAATGGATGTTTGGATTTTTATAAGAGCTGTAAGAGCCCCTGATAAAATGATATTTTAAAGAAAAGTTCCTGCTGTCTTTCCGATGTATTCTGCCCTTACCGTTTTTTGACTGACTTCTGTTTGTGGTATATTACCTTCACTTCACTCAAGTTAACTCGTGTGAATCTCCTTGGCTTCCACACCATTTGGATGTTCTGAACTATACTGTTCTACTTATTTTCTAATATTCCTCATTATAAATTGAGATCTCTAGTTCAGTATGTTCAGTCTTGTTTGTAGTACTTTGGATATTTTTTGTACCTGGGTTGACTCAGCAATTCTCAGAGAATCTCCGTTTGTTGTTCATGACTAAATTAATCTCAGCTTGTTGTCAACTTTTTGGGTGTAGGGCTGGAATGCTTTGAACAAATTTTAAAATTTCTCTTTATATGCAAAATATCATCATGTTTGAAGGAAAGTTTTTCTGGGTATATGATTTTTTGTTGCCCATTTTTTCCTCTTTTTTAGAGTTTTATATATGTCTTTATATTGCCTTCTTGCCTATATGGTTTCTGTTGAGTAAATAGGGCTTCGTCTTACTGGTTCTCCATTGTAGGTAACTTCTAAATTTTTTCTTGGATGCTCTCAAGTTTCTTTCCTTGACTTGATTTGGGTTTTGAAGTGTCTTTGTGATTTCATTCGGCATCTATGCTGTTTGGGGTTTGTTGGCTTCTTGCTCCATATCTTTTCATCTTTCGTGATGTTAAAATTCTCAAAACCTCATTATCATAGAGTTAATGATTAATCATTGTGACCCAATAGGACAGGATAAACTGCTCCTGTGGGTCTCTAAGACTGTAACTCTTTAAGAGAATAGAAATCCCAGCTTTCTCTTGCATCTTTCATGATGTTAGGGAAATTTTCTTCCAACAAATATTCAACAAGTTTCTGGGGTTTTTGTTGTTGTTGTTATCTCTTCCTGTTTTGGAAAATATCTTCCAACCAAAGTATTTCCTTAAAATGTTAAACAACAAATAGTTAGGATGACTGTATGACCCCTCTGAAATGGAAAGAACATCAGAATTTAAGGAGATTTAATACATAGTATTTAAGATATAGTATATTTATATATTTAATAAATAGTATACTGAGGGTTTGGGGGTGGTAGGTGAGGGAGGGGATTAACATAGCTGCTATCAAGGATTCAAGAAGAAAAGAAAATATATTGAAAATGATGAGAGCAGCAATTGTATGATTATGCTTGATCTAATGGAATTATGGATTGTAATAATATCTGTAAGAGTTCCTAATCAATGTTTAAACAATAAAATAAAAGTGAAAAGGACTTGAGGGGGAAAAAAAGAAAGAAGAGACAGAACACGAAAAAAAATGACGTTAAAGAACGAAGGTGTCACTTTGCAGACTGAAGTGTGGTTAACCAAAGTTGGGATGTTTTTAGTTGTTTCATATGCTTGTGAAAACTGGATGATAAATATGGAACATCAAAGAATTGATGGCTTTTAATTATGGTTTTGGCTAAAAATATTGAATATGTCATGGACCGCCAGAAGATCATCTGTTCCTGAATTTGCACAGCCAGAATTATTTTTTGAAAGTGAAATTTTGTCTTGAGTATTTTGGACATATTTGTAGGAGGTACCAGTCCCTGAAGATGGACATAGTACTTGGTAAACTAGAAGGTTAGTGAAAAAGAAGAGCCCAATGATACAAGTGATGCAACATCGTGCTCAAACGTAGCAGTGATTGTGAGTAGGACACAGGACTGGGAAGTATTTCATTTTATTGCACACAGTGTTGGTATGGGTCAGAACTAACTGAAAGGTCCCTAGCAGCAACCACCACATACTAGTCTCATTTAATTGCATGCTTAAGTAATATATACTTAATGTATTTGTATATGAGAAAGAATGAGATTAGTTCTCTGTTAGTACAAAGCAGAGATGATAAATAGACTTCAACCACCATCTTCTCAACTGCATTGCATTTTGTGGAATAGTCAAAATTCAGGTGAGCTTTAAATGGTATTCATCTAAATATGAAAGTATTAGTTAAAATATTTTTGTTCTATTGCGCAGTCATTGCCATAGTCTTTTGTTTGAAGTGCATAGGCTTTTCCTACAGGCTTTTCTTTTTCCTTTTTTTCCTGTGACCTTTGTTCATACAATATTTGAGGCTTCTCTAGCACCCAGGTTGTACAGGTGGCAAGTAAAACAAACACTCAACCCCAGGAAACTCACCACCAATCTAGAGTCAGTCTGTTTCCTTTTCACCTCTCGGAGTCTTCTGATAGCTGTCTTTTGTATTTATTGAGAGAGCTAGTTTGAATTACCAGGAGGCAGAATATAGAATCAACTTGCTTCACATAGTCTGTAACCTGAATTCTGTGTGCATGGGTATGTGTGTACCCTTGTGTGTGGGAGTGTTTAATTCAATTTTGTATTAAATTGAACTACTCATTATCATAATTGATACTTTAAATATTCCTTAAACTAATGAATTGTTGAAAGCATTGCACTTTATCATTTTATTAAAAATTTTCTTCCCGAATACTATTCAAGTAAGATTTAAATGATGAGGATATTTCTGGAAGCTGCTTGAAACCCTTGTTTCATTGTCAAGAATAGTTAAGATCTAGAAAAATGAGTTATTGGAAAATTTAAAATTTTTATTTGACTAAAAGACAATCTTTCATTTCCTAGGAAATTTTCTTTTTATAAAACTAATTAGTACATTTGAATGTATTGTTCTAGGGGAGAAGAGACCCTAAACTCAAATATGATTTTTGAAGCCGCCATTAGTAGTTATTGAAGAAGACAAAAGAGAATGGAAAGTCATCTGGATGAAGGAAACCATCAATATGAGGGCATACCGGTGCCCATGGATTCACAGACATTCGTCCACTGTAGAAGGATATGGAGAACTGAGGAAATTGTCACACAATTATGACTCACAGCAAATCAATTGATGACGTTTTCAGATGTGGGAAAGGGAACTTGCTTCGTATATTTACCTTGTTACAGGTAGAAAAGCTGACAAGATTTGTTCAGAGCCCCTTTCAAGGCCATCATGGCTGACTCATGGTCCACACCAAATGTCTACACGAGGCAAACCCAGGAAAGATCCTAGGTTGATTCAGCCCTTCTTTGGCTAGAGAAACAGTAGCCATCTACTTCCAAAGGCACTCTGCTTTATGGCAAAGACTTTCACATCACTGGGTTAATGGTCAGAAAGATCTTGCTAGAGTTGAAGCTGTCCACCTCATAATTGGATTTAGGGCTATCACTACAAAGTAGATTTCCACAAACTCAGTACTCAGAATTTAAGCTCTAATACAATGGCAATGTCTTTTATTTTGACTTGGCATTTGCTCCTAATTATTTGGATTATAATTCTGGCAGTGTAGATGAAATAATTCATTCTCATGGATATCTCATAGGTGCAGTGTTCACAGTACACACTGGCTACTCAGTAAATGGTATATATTTACCCACTTGAGAACAGAAGTATAATAGAATGGGTGCTTGTTTTATCAGTTTGTACTTTGATATTTTATTTCTAATTGTCTTTATTTCTGAACAAAATTCTGGGTTTTATTGTTTTTAGTTAACATGCATTAGTCATTTGTGTTAGGTATTGAAATAATAAAATAGAGCCATTTTATTCAAAATGATTATAGACTAATAAAGAGCAACAAATACACATACAAAAGTGAAAATATAGAGATATACATAGAACATTTGGAGGAAAGCACAAGTAGAAGGCATTCACTTCTACAATAGGAGTTGTACATGGTTAATCTGAAAAGATTCATAGTAGAGTGAATAAATGAACTGATCACGGAGCATAATCATGATGATGAAGGCTGAGAGTGCAGAGTGCCATGTGAAAAGAAGGAATGACACAGCTTGACTTTTAATTTTCCTTATTTTTTATCTTCTATTGGTGTCCGAGTAGAAGGTTTCAGTATTAGACACATCGAGGACAAAAATGTAGTACAAATTCAGACTAATTGTATATATGCAAGAACGTATCAAGAGTTTTCTTAGGTGGGCATTCCAACTTAAACTGGGTTTAAGTTGATTTATGGTTGTGATATTTCTTCCCAATGAAAACAGACTATGTACAGAAAAGTCAGTTTTTCAGGGGAAAGAAGAAAGTGTTAGCTTTGAATAAGCGATCCCAAGATATCCATTGTATTTCCACGTGTACACAACCCAGTATTCACTGTTTATTTGTGTACTGTGCTCAGAGGATCAATATAGTCTTAAAATAACTTATTTGGTGTAATTAGGATCAAATTACCTTTCTTGCTGACAGTGAGGAGGACTTGAAGCACTTGCTGATGAAGATAATGGATTGTAGCCTTCACTGTGGATTACAACTCAATGTAAAGAAATCAAAACCCTCATACTGGACAAATAGGTAACATAATGATAAAAAGAGAAAAGTTTGAATTGTTAAGGATTTTGTCTTGCTTGTATCCACAATCAGTGCTCATGGAAACAACAGTCAAGATCAAAAGAAATGTTGTGTTAGGTAAATCTGCTGCACAAAACCTCTTTAGAATATTGAAGGGTATTGATGTTACTTTGAGGATTAAGGTGTGCTTTACCCAAAAGCCATGGTTTTTCCCATTGCCTCACACCCATATGAAAATTGAACATTGAATTAGGAAGACCATAGGACAAATGATGGATTTGAATTGTGGTATTGGAGAAGATTATTGATAGTACCATGGAATCCAAAAATGCTAAATAAATATGTCTTGGAAGATATACAGCCAGAATGTTCCTTAAAGGGCAGGGTGGCAAGACTTCGATTTACATACTTTGGATACATTGTAAGGAAAAACCAGGTCCCTGGAGAAGAACATCATGCTTGGTAAAGTGGGGTGGCAGTGAGAAAGAGGAAGATCCTTAGCAAGATTGAATGACACAGTGGCTGTGACAATGGGCTTAGGCATCAGGACAATTGTGAACATGGTGTAGGAACATGCAGTGTTTCATTACATTGCGCTCAGCATCACTGGGGTCTGCACAAGCTCAATGGCCCCTCACAGCAACAATGGGATCAAAGAGACAAGGGAATTGAATAGATTGCAAAAAGAAAAAAAATCAACAACTGCACCTTGGGAGATGTCAGAGTTCATCTTGGCGGAGCAGGAAGACAGCAGAGAAAGATAAACAGAGAGATTGGAGGAGAACCAGAGGTGAAATGTGTCACTGAAACCCAAGGTGGGGACCTGTGGAAGAAGAAACTACTCCAAGTATCAAATGACACTGAACCATCAAGGAAGATGAAGACTGTCTAAAATATTTGGGAATTTTCAATAGATTCTGTGTCAATAAACTCCATTGCC
>NW_022104341.1:19165025-19167237 GCF_000313985.2 Echinops telfairi
GGGGGGTGGGGGGTCGCTGATGGATCAAGATCCTAACAGAGATAAAAGCACATAAAGGGTGATTATTATTGATAGGATCACATGAGTCTCTGAAAGAGGATCAAAGAAAAAGAAATAAAACCAGGATATACATTCAAATGAGTATTGGCCTTCTTAAAATCACCTCTTTGAAATGTTATATAATTGTGACAATTTTGGATCAGTTGTTTAAAATGTTTTAGGAATGCCCATCTCTTTAACTGTTAGAGACATCAACATTTAACACACACATACATGCACTTTTAAATTAGTTTAAATGTAAATATTATTTCTGGAAATGGCCAAACTCATTTTGAGTCCTGTGAGGTGAATAAGGCGAGCTAGTATATAACATAAATATATTAGCTGCCACAGATGCCCATTCCGAAAAAGAATATTCCAAATATATATTTTAAATTTAAACAAAAAAGTAATAACTACATGATCTACTGGGTAGATATTTTATGTACTCATTCAACAAAACAGTATAGAGATCCAATTGTGTGCCAGGCATGGAGCCAGAGAGTGCGTTGAAGAATAGCACCGAATTGGACATGTCCTGATACACTTATTGCAGACCAGGTTTATGATACAATATTCAGTGCCAGAGGGAATCCTGGAGGCACAATAGATTACATGTAGGACTGCTAACTGCAGATCAGCAGTTCAAATCCACCAGCCACTCTATGAGAAAACGATGAAAATTTCTACTCCAGCTAAGATTTATTGTCTTGGAAACCCACAAGAGAATGTCTACTCTGTCCATGAAACTGAACGATTCCATGGACGTGAGTTTTCAAAATCAGTGCTAACTTTTTAATGCCACGTATATGGTTCTCACTAAAATTAGTAGGACTAAAAGTTGACTTATGCCTTTAATTCTTCTAATGATTGCACTTGTAATGATTCTGAAGTATTTGGATATTACTTATATTCATTTGCAACTGTACAGGAGTATACTGAAAAAAGGTAATAGAGGAAATTCTGAAATCTCAGCATGTACTGCTGAAGAAAGAATTCTGGTTTCACTAAGTTCCTAACAGTTTATGATGAGAAGTGCGAGCATGTTAACTGTCCACATAGAAGAGGGGCTAGGATTAATACACACAGTCTATTTCCCCTCTTACGCTGCTGTGTCTATGATATTTTACTCTACTATGTGCTTTCCCCTTAATGTAGTTTTCATATGGTCAGGTGTTTCATCTGCATTTTCACAATGTTTCCAGGTGATATTTATGCAGCGTAAAATTTAAGAACGGCTGCTGAAATGGATTTGAAGTTGCTAGAAATGTGGAAGTTTTTTCAATCTCCCTGAGACAATATACTTTAATTTTAGAGAGCTGTCCCCAGGTATACAGATATGACAGAGAGGCAAGCAGTATAGCCTTGCCCCATCATATTTTCTTCATATTCTCACCTCTTAAATTCTGTTCAAGAAAAAATGATCCAACTTCTCTGAGACTCAGTTTTCTCCCTTATAAAATGGTGGTGGTTAACTATACCTTTCCTGAGAGCTTGAAATGATACTACACTTACATTGAGGATCTTTCTTCTACCCATTTCTTTATTGATCCTGTATTCATTTCCCCAGTCCGCCTCCATTCCACAGGTGCAATCTTCAATGCCTAAAGGAACTACGCAATGGGGTACCACAATAGAGGATTAGAAATACCAAACTAAAAGCCCATGTCCTTTGAGTTGATTCTGACTCACACCAATTTTAGGAAACAGATTACAACCGTCCTTGTGGGTTTCCTACACCATTAATCTTTATAGGAGTAGAAAGTATCATATTCTACCATGGAGCAGTTGGTGGTTTTGAACTGCTGACCTTGAAGTTAGCAGTGCAACATCTGATCCACTGTATCCCCTGGGCTCTCCAGAAGATTATAAAATTGGTGTGAATTAGAGAAGGAATACCCCATTTAAAATGTGCTTTTTAAGAACAATAAGTCATTATGAGTCATAAAATTTATGTTCTGGCTAAATCAGACATTGTTTTTTTTTGTAGTTGGTAGATGATTTTGACTTGATCATTTTTGTGTGTGTGATTTTTTTTAAATCATTTTATTAGGGGCTCATACAACTCTTGTCACAATCCATATACACATCAATTGTGTAAAGGGCATTTGTACATTCATTGCCCTCATCATTCTCAAAACATTTCCTCTCCACTTAAGCCCCAGGCATTAGG
>NW_022104341.1:19168258-19170865 GCF_000313985.2 Echinops telfairi
GATTTCGTTTTACAAACTGCATGTCCTTGATAGAGCATTTGTTTCATAAGGCTGTAATAAGAAATTACCACAAACTGGACGGTTTAACGTGACAGAGGATATTCTCTCCCACAATCCTGAAGCCAGACGTCAGAAACCAAGATATGGCAGAGCCAGGGGCTTCAAGAGCCAGGCTCTCGATGAGGGTCTTTATTTACCTTCTTCCAGCTTCTGGTGGGTCTCAATATTCCTTCGCCTTATTTTGTGCTAATCTTCTATTAGCTTTCCACCCATTACTATCTGTGCCTCCTCTTTCGTGTCTTATAAAAATGCTTATCATTAAATTACGGCCCCCTCTTGTTATTCAGGATAATCTCATCTCTAGACCGTTAGCTGAGTACATTTTAGCTTTTACCTAAATGGTAAGAATCACATAGTCTGGATATTAGGATGTGGTTGTCTCTTTTAGGTGGCCACAGTTCAATCAACTAGAGAAGTAGTGAGTTTTCTTATTCATTTTGAACTTTAACTGGGTAGCTATGAGTATTATTTTTGTTTCTTGGCTTTCTGCTCAGGTAAACAGACCAAAAGTCTAGGGCAATTTTTTCTTTGTATATAATGCCACTACAGTTTGAAACCTCTTAATTCTTCATTCAGCTCAAACTTCCTACTGGCTCAAAGTGGGGTACAGAGGAGACATAGTATCCCCCTGCACTAGGATAGTAGAAAAGATTCCTTTGGTTTCCAGAATTATAAACCTGGGCTAATGAAGGAAACCATTTATTCACTGTGAAGTAGAACCTGGATCTTATATTCAACTACATTTTTTAAGCCCTTTGTAATGTTTAGTCAGCTATTTTCTGAGTTTTCAGTTCCCATATATGTGAAATGGATACAATAATTTCATACAAGGTTCTCTTGAGAAATAAGAAAAATAATGGGTAAAGTTCTCTTTACTGCCAAAATGTCAATCCTTGTCTTTTAAAATCTGGCTAAATATTTTGTTTATGTATTTGCCCTTTAGCTTCAATCGTTATCATGTCAATTTTATCCAATGTAGCAAATATTTTGCTTTTTTTTTTTCCCTTGAAAAAGAGGCTTGCTGGGCTGTTGATCCCCAATGCTATGACTTTGCACAGGTGCAAAGAATTTCAGGACTACAGTTTCTTAGCATAAATATAGGGACAAGAAAAACACCCTTCAGCAATTCTGAGTCCTATGAAATAAGCTGGAGCTTAGTACTCAAAGTAAGACAAGGCAAAGGAACAAAATCTAGTTCTGGCAAGTTAATGAGTGGGGGTATAGAAAATTATGGTAGAGAAAAAAATGAAAAGGCTCCAGAAATACTCATGGACAAAGAGTCACAGAGTTTTGCAGGATATTCCTGTGGTGAAGATTGGATTTGTGTCTATAGAAGTAGGGTAAAGCCCAGCAAAGTTAATGATATAATTAGTATATAACTCAAGTACAGAAAAATATTCTCCATGGTTTTGACCCAGTTACCTGTCAGTCATCCTGCGTGGATGCCCATATGTTGTCAACCTCTTTCCTTTCTCCCATGCCACGTCTAAATAGAACAACACAAGTTTCTCAATAGCCCTTGTGTATCTGCATTTGCTGCCATCATTTCCATTCCAGTTGAGCATGCCTCTTCCATAGATCTGTCTTTTAAGAAAGGATGGCTGGATTCTCTTTCTTCCGCCCATAGGCCATTATCTCAGGTCCTTTCATTGCTTCCAGGGACTTTTTATTTCAGTCTTTACACATACGGGCACCTAAGTTTTTATATATAGTGACACGTACTAAGCCAGAGCCAAATATTCATTGTTCAATTTACATATTTCTGCTCCTTAGCTCCTTATATTGGTCAACAAATACCTTCAAGTGTATAGATTAATTCGGTTTAAGTCATCTTGTTTTATTTGAATTTCTTAACTATAATGTCTTCCACTGTACCCAATCTATCCTGTAAATTATCTCTCAATCCCTTTCACTGAAGCTATAAATATTCCTTCCAAGGGTGATTCCTATTTCAATTCGTGGTGACTGTCTTCTGCCTTCATGGAGCCCTGGTGGTGCCCTCAGATAAGGTTTGGACTGCTAATCAGAAGATTGGGGGTTGAAAACCACAATCCTCCTCCAGGGGAAAATGTGGCCTCAGAAACCCTGTATAGGTTTGCTGTGAGGTGGAATCACCTCTATGCAATGAGATGGGCCTTCTGCCTTTTAGTCTTGTTTTTCTAATTATTTGGAAATTGGTGATTCCATGTGGCTTTATTAAATAAAGCATAAATAAATAGCTTATCTTCTTGTCTTTGGGTTCTTAATTTGTTACATAGATACAGTAGAATATATGGATGAGAATGATAAGAAGGAGCATTAGTTTGTGATGGATGATAAGGATAGACATCAGATAGTGTAACATATGACAAAATAATAATAACATGAATTATGAAGGGTTAATGAGGGAGGGGGTAGGGAGAGGGGAAAATGAAGACCTGATATTAAGGGCTCAAGTAGAAGGTTAATGTTTTGAGAATGATGATGGCAACAAATGTACAAATGTGCTTGACACAATGGATGGATGGATGGATTGTGATAAGAATTGTATGAGCCCCCAATAAAATG
>NW_022104341.1:19170996-19172723 GCF_000313985.2 Echinops telfairi
TTTTTGCATTTAAATGTTGATTCAAAAGGATTAAACTATTCATGCAAAGACAAGATTTGAATTAGTGACTATAATTACACTAGATATATTTCTACATATTTGTTTGTTTGAATGGGCCTCACCATATGTAGTTTTTGTGTGTTAATTACTACATGTTTTCTACACACATTATTAGTTTAGATATGTTTGTTTTTCATTAAATAGCACTGTTCAATTCACTCAAATAAATGTGTACCTGAAGAGCTAATCCAGTCTCATCCTTGGGTGAAAGTTATCTTCTGTCTCTGCCTTTTTTTCTTTTTTCTGTCTCTGCTTTCAAAAAGGCCTGGTACCATGCAAAGCAACTAGATAACTTAGGAGACGTTGACTTCCAGAATCACATAGCTCGGTAAGCACGAGTGTTCTTTGTATTCTTCCAGTTACAGGACAATCTTTCTCCTGAACACGCACATTATTGTGCATCTTTACATTCAGGCACCTGATTTCCCAGGTGAGCATTTTAACCTGTGGGAGATGATATTTTCATGCCCATTATATGGAGAATTAGCTGAGGCTCGGAGAAATTGAGTGATTCACATAGCTAACAAATAACAGAGCTTGGGTATGGATTGTGACCTTCCAAAATGAAGTTCCTGCGTTTTATTCTCTGATCTGTGTAGAATATCTAGCACCTATCTCCCATGACTCCATCCAAGTGCTATCAGTCATTCATTCATCTGTGGCCAATACTGGTTGGACCAATGAAGGTACTGAATTAACTCATGTTGACAGGGCATGAATGCCAGAGAGCAAATTTCCAACTCTCTAAAAAATGTGGTGCAGTTTATATTTTGAAAAATATCTATGTATGAAACACTTTTCAAAATCGACTTGCATTTTGAAAATACTAAGGTAAGTAACTTAATACTAAATCTAAAAATATTAATTGAACACCCACTATGTGCTGGAAATACTCAATTTTATTAATATTTCTATATTCATATTTCCTATCAAAGTCCTTTTTATTTAAAAAAATAAGTTTTATTGACATAAAATTCACATACCATAAAATTCAATGGTTCAAATATATTAAAAAAGATTTGTGCAATCTTCACCACAATCAGTTTTAGAACATTTTCCTCATTCTCTTACTCATTTTAATTAGATCTCCATTCCCTGCCAATCTCTTTTACCATAACCCTAAGAAACTATTGATCCAGTTACTGTCTCTATAAATGTACGTATCTTGGATTGTATCTAAAGAAACAGTACAAAAAATTCCCACACAGTGTCCCACAACAGTTACAAAATAAAACAGGGAAAAAGCATCAGTGGAAAAGAAAGCAAAAAATAATAAAAACTAGAATATGTTTACAATTGGACAAGATGAAGAATGTCGACAAAAGTTGACTTTCCCCTGCACTCTGTTTGATAGAAAGACTATTAGCATCACTGATCAGTGGTCACAGGGGATTCTCCAGAAGCTTAATCTACATGGGGATTCTGCAAATGGACATTGGGCATTCGTTGTCCTCCATAGCCTTCTGCACACAAGGTGCTTAGAATTTAAGGCCTGATGGTTCTTTCCTTCAGTCTTCGATTTAATTATCTATAATCCTTCGATCACTCAGGCTGGTATGCTTTTCCCATGTAGATTAGTTGACACCTAACGTAGATGGCTGCTTGTTTTAAGACAAGACCTCAGACACTATTCTTTCTTTCTTTTTAAATAATTTTATTTGGAGCTC
>NW_022104341.1:19173536-19176375 GCF_000313985.2 Echinops telfairi
AAGGTGAGCACCAAGGAATGCCAATTTAATAGAACAAAGTGTTCTTGCATTGAGGAAGTACTTGAGTAGAGGACCAATGTCCATCTGCTACCTTAATACAAAACCTATAAATATATGTACATAGATCTAGTTCTCCATCCTCATATATAAATATATTTACATATGTACATGCCTGTACTTAGATCTCTATAAATGCCCTTTGCCTCTTAGTTCTTTTCTCTATTTCCTTCAACTTTCCTCTAGCCTGACTATCATGTTCAGCCTTCATTTGTGTTTCAGTAATTCCTCTCAGTTACAATACCCTTGATCAAACACTACCAGGCATCCTACATTCCTTGCTATTGATTGTGGATCACTTGTTGTTCTCTTGTCCTTGGGTTTGTGAAAACCCACTTCCTTTCACCCACCTCCCCCTATCCCATGGGCCCCGAATTATTGGCCCCATTGTTTTCTCCACAAGATTGTTTATCCCACCTATCTTATCTGGATAGACCTGCAGAGATAATAATATGCACAAAAAACCAGTTGGAGCAAATCAAAGCAACAAAAGAAAACAAAACAACAACAACAACAACAACAACAAAAACCAATTACATAAAAAGAGAAAATCTTGTAATTAGTTCAAGGTCTGTTGAACTTTAGGAGTGTTTCCCAGTCAAGTCTAATAGAATGCCACATACTGGCCCCAAAGTCAATTTTTTGTATTCCTGGGGACTTCGTTGCTCTGTTTCCCTTCCTGTTCCCATTTCACCTCAGTGTGGTGGGGTCAGATCAGACACAATCCCCACACTGTATCTCCAGTGTTGGCCCCTGTAGTGCTATGGGTCAGTGAGGGATATTGTAGTTCTTTTTTTATGTTGTGTCTTTTAGGGGGGCTGGCCCTATGGTCCAATCTGTGTTTTGGCTGCTTGGAGTTGGACTATCATCCACAGGGCTTGGTGGGCTAGGATGTGTTCAACTCTATCTTCCTCTCCCTGCATTTTCTCCTGTGTGCTCTCATCAGACATGTCACTCTGTCTGAGCTGTAATTTCAGTGCTGTACTATGAAGTGAATTCTTCTACTTGTATGGGAGACACTATTCTTTTTAAAAAATTTTAAATAATTTTATCGGGGGCTCGTACAGCTCATCATAATCCACACATACAGCCATTGTATCAAGCACTTTTGTACATTAGTTTCCCTCATCATTCTAAAAAAATGTGCTTTCTACTTGAGCCCTTTGTATCAGCTCCTCATTTTCCCCTTCCTCCTCTCTCCCCCTCCCCCATGAACTCTTGATAATTTATAAATTATTATTTTGTCAAATCCTACACCATCCGCCATCACCCTTCACCTACTTATCTGCTGTCTGTCCCCCAGGGAGAAGGTTATACGCAGATCCTTAATCTGTTCTCCCTTTCTCCCTCACCTTCCCTCCACCCTCCCAATATCGCCACTCTCACCACTGGTTGTGAAGGGATCATCTGCCCTGGATTCCCTGTTTTTCCAGTTCCTATCTGTACCAGTGTATATGCTCCCATCCAGCTGGATTTGTAAGGTAGAATTGGGATCATGATAGTGGGAGAAAGGAAGCATTTAAGAACTCGAGGAAAGTTGTATGTTTCATCATTGCTACACTGCACCCGGACTGGCCCGTCCTCTCCCCCTAGCCCCTCTGCAAGGGGGTGGGGAGACACTATTCTTTCTGAGAGCTGGATACCATCTAATTTCTTCACCACAATTTGCTATAGTGCCCATCTCTTCATGAGAGTAAGTACCAGTAGGGCCACCCCATAAGAACTAATTGTTATTAGATACCAAATTCATTGACATAAAGCCAATGCTGACTCATAGCAACCCCTGTGAGTTTCTGAGACTGCAACTGTTTATGGGAGTAGAAAGCCCAGTCTTTCTCCCAACAGAGCTGCTGCTGGTTTTAGACCAATGACCACAAGGAGGATCACAGTCCACCGAGTAACTGCTACACCATTCATTTATCTATGGTTTATAAATGTCTCTGATTCACTTTAGAGACATCATTATCATTTTATAACATAGAATTTTATAAATAACCCCCATGAGGTATAGGGTAATTCTATTGAGAGTGTAACTAGTTACCCAATGGTATAGGGTTCAAAACACTTTTGAGCAAAGGAAATTACACATGCATAGGCTGGCTTTTTTGATGTTCTGGTCCACTTTACAGACATCATTATCTTTTTATTAGGGAATATCATAAATCATACCTATGGGGCATATGGCCATGCTATTAATGTTGCTTGCTTGGTCTGATCAATCTGTCTCATTCATTGTGAACCTATGTACAACAGAATGAAACACTGGCTGCTCTTACATCATCCTCACAATTGGGCTTGTATTTGAGCCCATTATTGCAGCCACGGTGTCAATCCATCTCACTGAGGGCCTCCCGATTTGGGGTTGACTTTCCACTTTACCAAGCATGATGTTCCTCTATCCTGACAACATGCCCAACGTACGTGAGATGAAGTTGCATCATCTTGCTCTAAAGAGAATTCCAGCAGTACTTCTTTCAAGAGAGATCCGTTTGTCCTTTTGGCAGCCTGTGGTACTTTGAATATTCTTCTCCAGCACCAAAATTCAAATACATCAATTCTTCATTCCTCCTGATTCAATGTCCAGCTCTCACATGTACATGATGAAAATACTGTGACTTGTGTCAGGTGCACCTTAGCTCAAGGTAACCAGCATGCTGTTCAACTCTTTAAAGAGGTCTTATGCAACAGATTTACCTGGTATAATGTGACCTTTGATTCCCACTGCTGCTTCCAGGAGCATTGATTGTGGATCCAAGCAAGAAAAAATTCTTGGCAACTTCAT
>NW_022104341.1:19176690-19179073 GCF_000313985.2 Echinops telfairi
CTAGCCTGTCAATCAGGTCATAACCAATGAGGCCTCTGCGTGGACATGGCCTTCTCCTGAGGATTCTGGGAACTCCTGTATTTCTCCTTGGAGATGGGAGACAGTCTGTGGGCTCAATCCCTGAGAGACATTTCAGCTGACAGGACACATGGATATACACTAGTGTCCCGAGCTGGAGAAGCCACATGGAGACCCCTGCCAGCGCTGAGATGCTTACAACACAACTGAATCTACAAGACTTGCCACCCATGGGCCTATGATCTTCCTGTGTTCAGCGTCATTGTGTATGTTTCGTGAGTCTGAAGAGGACTTTATAGATTGGTATCAGACATATGTGCTAATATGGGGCTTACGGACTTGATGTGGACTGGGCTGGGATGTTTCCTTAATGTACAATTGCTCTTTATATGAAGCTCTTTCTTATACACATATGGGTGTCTATGAATTTGTCTCTCTAGTCTACCCAGACTAATACATTCACTGATGATTTCCTCAGCACAGAGCTGGAATAAGCTTGGTGAGATGTGACAACTCTTACGCACACCTTTTCTGACTTTAAACAACAAAATATTCTGTTGTCTTGTTCTCACACTTCCTGCTTGGTTCACACATCTCTTACATGTCCTGTGAGCAGACACTATCCATTCAATTGATCATAACATTAAATTAGTCAATGGCATGAAATTTAAACTATGTTGAGTAAAGAAAAGTATCTATGTAAAGGCCAACTTTTTATTTAAAATACTTCAATTATTGACTTGTACAGAACAAAAATTTAAGTGACTGAACACCATGCAAACCATGTGTTCTGGAGCTAGGACAACATATTCAACAATGCTCACTCACTAAGGTGCACTACACCTTCTGGACTAGCAATTAAAAAGAAAAGAGACCATGACAATAGCAAGTATACGGTCACTTTAAGCTGTCAATTACTGAGGTACCCTCCAAGCCAAATAGCGGAACCAAAGACCAATGACTTCCAAATTCACAACCGTGGGGTAGTGGCCATCCGCTTCCTCCCCTAGGGCATTGCAGCCCTAAGTGCAAGGAAGTATTTCTTTTCCTTTAATCTCCTAAAGGTGTGTTCAGGACGAGGCAAGTGGTTAAATGAAACCCCAAGTTTAGTTAGTGGGGTTTTCAAACTGGATCCTTCTGATGTGGCCTGTTAAAAATGATGTGCACCTTGAAAGACAAAGTCTGAAGTCTTGGTTGTCTGTAGCATCTGACCTGTGTCACCAAGGGCTGGATAGGAATCCGTCAAAAGTGCCTTATTAAAAACAATACCGTGTGCATTCTTCCATTGGGGGGTCTATATAAGTGATGTTAAGCATTTTTCCCAACTGTAGGTTGTCCCTTCTAGTTTATACACCTACAAAGTAAAATCGCCTTCTCTGAAACTGACATGTCCCCGCCCCCCTACACCTCTGGACTTTGATTTCCATTGAGGTGCAACCTTGTATGAGTGTCTATAATTTGAGCTGACTGTGGAATAACAATATATGGCAGGGATTTATGGGTCTTCTCCCTCTTCCTGCAACATGAGAAACTGGCTCCAGTTGAGTTGAACCTCTGCTGATGAAGTCATTTTTAAGATATACAAAGAAGGGGGTGTTCTATGAATTATAAGTATTAAGCAGGTGCACTAACTCATCTCTTGGGGTCATAGATTAGAAGATCACATGACCTAAGACCAGATGCCTGAATTTAGTGTTGGTGTTTACCCTTATAGTAGTGGCATCATAAAGTATTTGTCCTACTGTGTTTGGCTAACTGTGCTCAGTATAATGGTCCATGCAGGTCATGAGGTGCTTCATGGTTTCACCACTGTTTATAGGGATGCATAGTACTTTATTGTGTCAAAGTAGCAGAGTTTCTTTATCCCTTCTTCTTGTAGTGGTCATTTGAACTATTTCTAGCTTCTTGATATTTTGAACTCTGTTGTGATGAACATAGGAGAGCATATGTTTTGCCTTTTACTTCTGTGGAGTATCTACCCAGCAGAGAAATGTCTTGATCACATGAGAGTTCTTTTCCCAGTTGTTGTAGGTAGCCATACTGTTCTCCACAATCACTATGCATAGGATAACCTTCAAAATAACTCTTTATTGCCAACAAATGATCCTTGAACTAAATACAAGCTTTTCTTTCTTGTTGTGTTTTGGTTTTTTTGTGTCAATGGTTTGTTGTTGTTGTTGTTGTTTTGCTGTATATTGTTGCTTGGTTTTGCTCTGTCTTGTTTTTGTGCATGTCGTTATCTCCGCAGGTCTGTCTAAATAAGATAGGCTGGATGAACAATCTGGAGGAGAATACAACGGGACCGACAGTTCCGGGGAGACATGTGACAGGGGGAGGTGGGGGGAAAGGAAGTGGTGTTAACAAA
>NW_022104341.1:19180202-19203844 GCF_000313985.2 Echinops telfairi
AATGATGAGGGAAATGAATGTGAAAATGTACTTTACACAATTGATGGATGGATGGATTGTGATAAGAGTTGTATGAGCTCCTAATAAAACGATTAAAAAAAAAGATTTATATCGGACACATGGGTTCATGATATAAAACTCTTTCTTATACACAAAAATAAAAAATAAAATGAAACTGAATCTTCCAAACAACAACAACAACAACAACAAAATAAATCTTTATTAAAAGATGGTCGATATCATTCGTTGTCAGGAAAATGTAAAATAATGAGATAAACTTCACATCGACCAGAGCTGCTGGAATTGAGATTCGAATGTCTCCTCCAAATGTTAGTGAGGTTAGGAAATATGAAGAACTTTCATAGGTCCAATTATTTGTAGAATGACTTGCTTGTTTCCTAGAAGGCTAAACATTTACCTACCCTCTGAATCAGCAATCTCCTTCAGGATTTTATTTAAAAGAAGTAAAACCTACATTCACCACCACCCCCCAAAAAAATCAACGAGAATGGTTTATTTCACGTATAACTTACGAAAAACAACTCGATCAGGTTCATATTCCCACAAAGGGGACTTCTCACTGACCTCATGTCGATTCTGATTAACAGCAACCTTGTAAAACCGAGTTGAACTACTCGAGTTTCTGAGGCAGTGAATCTTTATAGGACCAGGAAGCCTCGTTTTCATCCCCTGGGTGGCTAGTGGATTCCAACCAGAAACCATGCCATTTGCGGCCCAACTCAGATGGTTCCTCCACCAGCGCTCCTTGTCGGGTAAAAAGAATGAAACATTGACACACTCAACAACATGATGGATCTCAAAAACATTTTGATCAACTAAAGAATCCAGGTACAAACGAGAATATACAGTCAGGCTTTATTTACATGAAGGTCTGCACAGGCAAAACTTGTCAGTAGGACAAACGGTTTCCTGTGGCAGGGTGGAAGTAGAGAGACCGGAGAAAATTCACAATCTACATATATTTGTCATACTTTGTTTGTTTAAGAACTTTGCATTTCATTGTGCATACAAAGAACCCCAGCTTTGAGAAAGTCATCTTAGGTAAGTCCTTTTGTAAAGAAAAGCAATTGTTGGGAATCAACTGCCATCTTTCCTGTGTTAATAATTAATTTTTGAAATGTATCCTTTGCTTCAAGTAGAGGAACTCTGGTTTCTCAGGCTGCTGCTGTAAAATGCCACCAGCAAGATGGCTTATGAGAAATGTATTGTTCCCGTGTGCTCAAGTGGAGGTGTCCAGGATCAGTTGTCAATGATATGAATTCCTCTGAGGTTTTAAGGGAGAATCTGTTACATTTTACTCTCTTCTTGATAGCTCCAGGTGGTTTGTCTTCCTATCTTTTCTGGAAAAACACCAGTCATATAGGATTAGGACCTACTCTACCTAGCATGACCTCAATTTAATGTAACTGAAAACATTTTTAAAGATCTGATTCCCAAACAAAGTCACATTCACAGGTCCAGAATATAGGATTTAAACGTTCATTTTTCAGGACACAATTTAACACATAATAGATGTCAACCAGATAAGTCTGGTTGAACCATAAGCGAGCATGGATTTTTACACTAACCCTAAATATGCGTTTTCAACATAAGTTGTATTTATTCATTTAATGCATTTATACATTTCTACAAATAAAAGATGAACTATATCCCACTGAGACAGTCCTAGTCATAGCAAATCAGTGATAATATGTGCTATGGATTGAATTTTGGTCCTCAAAATATCTGTTGTCAATCCTAAGTCCCATAAGAGGGGGCTTGTGTTTGTGAAAAGGAGACCGGATGGCACAATAGTTAAGAGCGTGGCTGCTAATCAAAAGGCCAACAGTTCCAATCCCCCCTGCAACTCCATGTGAGATGAAAACTTGGTGGTCTGCTCCCCTATAGACATCAGTCTATGAAACTCTAAACAGCTGTTCTATTCCATCTTAAAGACCATGGGTTCCCAAACATAGTTGGCCTACCGCCCTCTTCTCAGAAAGAAAAAGTACTCATTGTTTCCCCCCACCCCCTGGTAATGAAAAGCTTTGTATTATACCCACAATCCAGGATAAAGTGGAGATATCTGAGTTTGTAGCTCACAGGATTGTCCCAGAACCCCCTTGGGAGTGGTATCGTCCACTTTGAGGGATATGGTTATAGATCTATGAATTTAAATTACTTTTGCTTCATGATTTCAATGAGCTCCACAGCACACAACAGCAACAATATGTTGGTGGACACAGTCTCGTTTGGAAATAGTGTTTTCTATGAAATGTTAATGAGATCATTTTAAGTGTAAGGTGTGTTTTAAACCAATTGCTTTGGCAATGTGGAAGGAGAATATTAGGCACAGAAGCAATGGCAAACAGGAAAGGGGGATTCCACAGCAAGATCCCCAGCACTGAAGATCAGAGGATCAATGAGTTAAGAACCTTTCCCAGGAGCTGAAAGGAAGACAGCTTCTCCCCAGAGCCAGTGCCACCAATTTGAATTTCTAGCTTCTAAAAAGTGAGAAAATGTATTTCTGTTCATTAAAGCCAACCACCTGCGGTATTTCTGTCATAGCGACACGAAGAAAATAAGAGAGCATGTATTAAAAACCTGGGCAGGATATAATTTATGATTTCTAACAATTGTTCCTAGATATAAAACTGTTTCTTATCAACTCTTTCCAGGTATGATGTACATGAAAAAGAGCCCCATTTCTGTGCATTAAACACTGTTATATAAATAGACTGTTTTCAACTGCATAAATCTCCCAGGCACGATACAACAGGATCAACTCCATCTTGATGGGGGCAGAGTGGGCCTCTGTGCCTGGCCCCACGTACTTTCCTGTGACTTAAGAGGGACTTGTCCACACTCTTTGAGGAAAGGGTCATGTTAATTTCCAGGCGCATTCGATCTGCAGCCTCAGAGCAGTCTGCCGAAAGCACTGCAATTGGTTGTGCCAGTTGTGCTGGTGTTTTATGGCTCTGCTCCTCTTTAATGATCTGTAGTGCCTCTCACCAGGCAAGCTTCTGGATCTTGGCTCTCTCCCAACTGCTCTATTGATCTGAAATTCCGCCAAAAGAAAAATCCTTTGTTTGTTTGGGGGATTATTTTTATTATCTGGCTCCAGACCGAGAGCACAGAACGGGGTGGGGACTGCACAGAAATGAGGACATCCACTCCTATGGTAGGACTCCTGAGAGTCCAAGATCCGTCCTCTGGTGTTAGAAAGAACACTGTTCAAAGCTGTAAAGAGAATTCATATTTGCATTGTATTGATGGCAACAACAGCTTGCCAGGCCCCCATCTGTCAGAGCAGAAGGTAGTCTGTAGTTCAGAGTCAGGGCTCTGGGGCTCTCCTTTCTGGGTGATATACTGCAGAGCAGCAAACACACGTTGATGGAGGGACAGCCTTATACATAGATGAGAAGTATCTCCCTACACCTTCTCATGCCAGTGGCTGGGGACCAGGCTGTTCTTTTGTAAGTTCTCTTGTGTTTTAAGTCCTTTATGTTTGCATTTCCAAAGCTGAATGCTTTGAACACTTCAGTTACTCAAAATGACAAAAGGGATTTCTTAAAGATTTTCAGAAAAGCTACAAAAATGCCCCTTTCTTAGAAAAACACAGTTCATATTAATGCACTTAAAAACTGTGAAAATTAATTTGAGGAACAGTTGGTTGGCATTTTTGTTTGTTTGTTTTTTTATTTCCCTTTAAACTAGCATTTACCAAACTTCTTGATCACGGTGCTTCTGTTCACAATGGTTTTCTTAAATACATCTGTGATGGAGATATAAGATTTTTCCCATTAAAAACCTTTTTAGGACAAGAGGTATTGAACTGAATATATGAGTACATTAAGGTATAAATGATTCATATGAGCCCATTCATTGTATTATCTGGGAGCACTTTTGGATGGAGCAAACAATGCCGGTGTGCATTTGTGTGTGTGTGAGTATATGTGTGTGTGGAGAGACAGATATCCCCCAAATCTATTCTCCTCTCTTATAATTATAAAGTTGGGAAGCAGATTGTCAGTTCTATATAGGTCTATATTTTCCAACATCTCTTTTTTTGCAGGGTATGAACATGTAATTAATATTTGCCAATAGGATATGAGCAGAATTGATGGAGGCAACTTCTAGTTGAGGCTAAGACTATAAAAACAGATGACAACAAGGCCCTGGGGCAAAACAGAGCCACAAATTCAAAAAATGTTGGGCCCCAAATCAACAACTAGAGGATAATCATTTGCTGAAGAGAAACAAAGCCCTAGATAAATGCATGAGAAATAAACTTGTATTTTGCTGGCATAACTTTTAGGATCCGTTTGTGTTGTTTTAGCCTATTCTCATTAACCCTGTATTGGAGAATAGTGGTGAATGATGACATTTGGGAATAGAAAAGAAAGGCATCACCTGAAGGAGGTGAGCAGTAATATCTCAAGGCAAGAGAAGTAGGATCTGGTGGTCCTGTATTTAGTTTTGCTTCCCCATTATATCTAAGGGACTAAAAGCAATAGTAAACACTTTGTGCAAGTGATACTAATCATATTGGTAAAATTTCCCACAATATTGAGAACCACCTTTATTCAAAATGGGCCTGAATATGGATGTCTTTACTCTATTGACCAGGTAGCTGTCTTCCAAATTTCTTGGCAACTCAATGCCAGCTAGCAACAAAACAAAAGGATGTCCATGTTTGAGATAAACATAGCTAGTTCCAATGCTGGGTTCTGCCACTTACTAATTTTGTGCTTCTCCTTTACCAGTTTTTCCATGATAAAAAATGAATAGCGATTTTAAAATGTTGTGGCTGCCTGGGGAATGAAATGAGAAGATATGGACAGCATGTTTAGCAGCAAGACTAGCTAGAAACACCAGTGCAAAGTGATCGTCATGAAGTCTACTAACAGATATGATCCGTTTCTCCTTTTAGGTCCTTAGTAGTATTCAACTTTGTTACCTCTTTGAACTGGAGCTGCCATGCGATTTTCTTTGGGCAACAACACCTACAGCACAAGGTTTAAAGCCAGTACACAATCCCCATGCTTCCTCTTCATTATCTCAGCAATTATAGGAGTAGGGATATGTTTCCTCCTTTCACCTGGTCCTTGAATGAGGACAATTTGACCTGCAGGGGACAAGTAGCAGAGCAAATATTAAACCATTTTGTCAATCTGCTGTGTCATAATCTAACCCATACTTTATGGTTCTGAAATTGGTTACCAGAATTAGAGTTATTCCTTAACACAGACTTACATTATACTTTCAGATGATAGTAATCAAACAAAACAAAACTTGTAATTGAATTATGGAAAGGTAGTGACCTATGCTAATAAACTGAAAAAATATATGGCAAACTTTTTGTAAAGTTTTGGAAGTCAAACAAGTACCTAATGAAGTTGGACTTCTATGAGAAGAGATTGGAAAACAGAATATTAGTAGATTTCAGAGTTACTCTTTACAGAATTTGACAAGGTATTGTAAAAATGTGATAAATGTAACAAAGAATTAGTTGATTTATGTGTTAGGCTGGGTTAACTAGAGAAACAAATTTAGTGACACTTATATATGTGTAAGAGAGAGTTTTATATCAAGATGTAATTCTCTATCAAACAAACTTCCCAGCTCAGTCCAGAACAAGCCTGTAAGTCCGCGTCTAGCCTATAAATCTGATACTAGGCTGTAAATCCCTCTTCAGACTCATGCAGTCACATGGAATGATGCGGATGCAGTGAAATCACAGGCTGGTGAATGCAGAGTTGTGGCTCCAATGGCGGTGTTTCTGGCAGCTCTCCCAAGGTCTCCACCGCAGGAAGGTGAATCAGAGAGGGAGAAGGGAGATTCCCAGGATACTGCTTATACGAAGGCCATGCCTACAAGGAGGTAACATCAGGCTGTGACACGATGGACTGGCTAGACTCTACCCCTTCACCCTATTTATCAAGTTGACATGAGACTATGCAACTACTGCAGTTTACAAGCAGGACCAAAAGGGGATAGAGATAGTTTAGACAGGAAGGGTCTTTATAAAGGTAGAAGTGGGGTAGTGATGGTTCAGTGACAGGTGTTTTGCCTTCCGTGGAGGAGATTTGAGTTCAATTCTAGTGCATGCATCTTTCTATCATTGGAGACTTGTGTGTTGTGATGATGTTGATTAATTTTTAGAGCAGTTTCCTGATGAAAAGAGATAGGAAGAAGAACATAGTGGTTTATTTCCAAAAACCAACAAATGAAAACTCTAGGTATTAAAGTGCTCGGATGCCTTGGTCATGGGAGAGCACAGGATCAGCCAGTATTCCTTCGGTTGGGCAAGGGGCCATCATCAGTCAAGGGCTGACGGGACAACAGCTAACAATAGAAACAACAACATTAATTGCTAAAATCTATGAGTTACTCTCAGAGCAAAGAGCCAAGTATAAGAGTAGCACCATTAAATCCTTTTCATCAGAAGATAGTGATTAGAAAAGAGAGATTAAAAGAGACAGGAATCTAATTGGCTACATCTGTGGACAAAGTTGATGGAGAAGTTCAATATTGTTTGCCAAAATTAAGTTAGGAGCCTAAAGGGCATCAATTACTAAAAGCAAGTTTGGGGTGAAACTGACTAGAATTAAAGTAAGTTCATGATGGTGAAGTTATAATCCGTGTGTCTCCCATCTGTAACGAGAGGCCATCGAAGACCAGAGCTGACACATTGACTGAAGAAGGGACCAGCTGTGGGATGACATCAAGCACATCATATATAAAGGTAGCAAAGGTCATTAAATGACAGGGAATTAACAAGAAGCCAAAATGTATATCAGTCAGAACTCTGACACGTGTTCGTGAATGTAGAATAGCTAAAGTGAAAGGAAAAGCGATGAAATAAAAGAGTGAAATAAAAAATGTCAAGGCCAGCTTGAGAGAGGACAAAGTCAACGATGACGATGAAAGTGCAAAGACCTGGAGTTAGGAAAACAAAAGAGAAGGACACGTCTAGCACATCTCCAGCTGGAAGAAGGATCACTGAGTCTACAGTGAGTCGATGGTAGTGAGTTCTGTTTTGAAAATGGAAGAACTGAAAAAAAAATTCAAGCCTCGAGTTGTAATTCTAAGGATTCTATGAACAAAATGTAAATTGATAACAGAAAGCATCAAAAGGCAATGGAAAGAATACAGAGTCCCTTTGCTAAAAAGTATTGGCTGACACCCAACCATTATGAGAAGTAATATTTGATGAAGAATCAAAGATCTATAAGGAATAATTCAAGCTTCACTGAAGGTATTAGCAAAAACAAGTTTCCAGGGATTGATGAAATATGAATTAAAATGTTTTTAAAAACTGATAGAAGGTTGGAAGCACTCCCTTATCTGTGCCAACATATTTGGAAGATGTATACCTGGCCAATCAATTTTAAGAAATCCATCTTTGTGCCCATTCAAAGAAAGGCGACCCCCCCACACACACAGAAATGTGAATATTATCAAGCAATGTTATTAGTATCACATGCAAATAAAATTTTGCATCAGATAATTTTTTTAAATAATTGCTTTAATACACTGAAAGGATGCTGGTGAAAGTCAACCTGGATTCAGAAGAGGACATGGATTGAAGGATTTAATTGCTGACATCCGATGGATCTTGGCGATGAAAGCAGAGATGATTAGAAAGATGTTTACATGTGCTTTATTGCCGATGCAAAGGCATTACATTGTGTGGATCTTCAAAAGTATGGATAACCATGAAGTGTGGGAAGTTCAGAAAACTTAATTGTGCACCTGAATTCAATCATGTATTCAATCTGTATGGTGCACAAATAATCTGAGAACTGTGGCTATATGTAGAAGAACATGGAGCAAGATAAAATGAAGACGAAACAGGGATCAAGATAAAAGGAAGACTAATTGATAACTTGTGCTTTTCAAACAATACCACTCATTGAAACACTTACTGAAGAAAGTCAGAGGCTGTGGTATGGATTAGAACACAATGTAAACAAAATACAAATCCTTGCAATTAGACAACAGCATGATAAACAGAAAAATATCACAATGGTCAAGGATTTCATTTTACTCGAATTCTATAGCCTATTCTCATGGCAGTAGCAGTTAAGAAATCATTGGGCAAATG
Organism: Echinops telfairi; assembly: GCF_000313985.2. Classification (NCBI taxonomy): domain Eukaryota; kingdom Metazoa; phylum Chordata; class Mammalia; order Afrosoricida; family Tenrecidae; genus Echinops; species Echinops telfairi. The sequence continues at coordinate 19,188,313 of NW_022104341.1, forward strand.
TGTTACACAATACCTCTTCAAAGTTGAAGAGCCACGTTTTCACTTGAAAATTAAAGAGTACCTGATCCAAGACTTGACATTGTCAACTATCTCATTCAACGAGCATGTGAGAGACGGGCGATGGGTAAGAAGACCAGAGAATCGGTGCATTCGAATTATTATATTGGTGAAGAATATTAAAAGTCTCACATGGGTACAGATAAGAGCTGGAAACATAGGGAATCCAGGACAGATAAACCCCTCAGGACGAATATTGAGAGTAGTGATACCAGGAGGGGAAGGGCAAGGTGGGGGAGAAAGGGGGAACCGATCACAATGATCTACATATAACCCCCTCCCAGGGGAACGGACAACAGAAAAGTGGGTGAAGGGAGACGTTGGTCAGTGTAAGACATGAAAAAATAATAATAATTTATAAATTATCAAGGGTTCATGAGGGAGAGTTGGTGGGGGAGGGGGGAAATGGGAAGCTGATACTAAGGGCTCAAGTAGAAAGCAAATGTTTTGAAAATATGATGGCAACAGATGAACAAATGTGGTTGACACAATGGGTGGATGGATGGATTGTGATAAGAGTTGTAGGAGCCCCCAATAAAATGATCATAAAAAAAGTTTCACAGACTACCCGAAGAATAAAGACATCTGTTTTGGAGACCATATAGACAGAATGCTCCTGAGACGTGGTGATGATGAGACTTCATCTCAAGCACTTCGGATGTGTTATCAGAGAAACCAGTCTCTGGAAAAGACCCTAAAATATAAAGCAGAAGGTCAGTGAAAACAAGGGAGAGCCTCCATGAAACAGACGGACAGCGACTACACCCACGGACTCAGACGTAGCTGCAAGACAGACGTGGGAAAGGTAAAGTTTTATTCTGTTGTATACAGCAGTACTATCTATCAAAGCCAACCCAACAACAAACATAACGTCCATATTCCTCCCACTCAAACCTAAAAGACTCAAAAAAAATATTCTGGCATAATATAGTCATATAATCTCATGTTGTCACTTCCTTAAATCTTCATAGCTATACACCTTTAAGTTATTTTATAAGATTGTTGGTAAAAGTACCAAGGTTACTGACTCACGCGTGTCATCATTGACATCTCATTCTTGAAGATTGGGGTCATCTCTACCATTCTGACTATGTAGAAATGCCAGAAAATAATTTGACAACATTCTTTAGAATATACTTGGAAAAAATGCAAAACAAGTTGTACTATTCTGTAGATCCATGATTTAAACAATGACTTTCTCCAAAGGATGTTGTCAATTAATCCATATTACTTGAAGGGAGGTGTCTGAGGACATGTCAAAAGGTTCTGTCTGAATATCTTTCTCTTTAGCGCTGTATATTACAATGAATTCAGTGGAAAGAGTTAGCAGACTTTGGTACTGTTCTTTTGCTGCTCTGGTCTTTTACCAAGAGGCAGAGATTCCCTGGTGAGACAGAGAGGAAATGCTGGGGAATTGCCTAAGTTCCCAGGAGGGAGATCATGACTAGAGGGATCAAGAGAATTGACATTTTCTTTCAGCCTGCATTTGGAGGTTTTTGTAGAGGGTTTCCATGGGCCAGGAGGGATTCTGGGCACTTCAGTCCAAGAAGTATACTCCTCCCACTAAATGACATATTAGTGTCATTTAGCGAGGAATTCTGGGGAATGCAGTTCTCAAGATGGCACAAATTCTCAGTCTCTGTGAAAAATAGCTAAAGAGTGTGTTGAGAGAAGGCCTGGCTTCAGGAGCTCCTGAGTTCTAGTCCCATTGAGTTCCACAAGGGACCCACACTTACCTCTGTCTCTGGTAGAAATAGCTCTACTTTTGCTCTACTGCCTGGTTTCGTTCACCCCTAAGAAATCATACTCATAATTCTTTGTAGGATCAGGGACAAAGGTCTCTCTCTGCAGTTACTTCCTGTTTATATGGGGTGGCATGTCACCCTGCTTATTTGAGTAGAAATCTCTTCTGATTTGCTCTGTATTAAAGGGGGACAAACTCTCCTAGATAAAGAGAAGCTTGACCTGAGGTTGTTTTTTCTTTTTTCTAAAGATTGGTTATAAGTCATTCATAGGCAAAGGCCTGTTGCTCGTCTTTGGTCTTAAAGTCGGGGGAAAGTGTAAATAGATAGTGGAAATAAGTTTAATTATATATACTATGAGCACAATGCAAATTAAAATTAAGTCCTTCTTTTACAAGGTTCTGCTTTAGTGTCAGTCCCTGGGCTTGACCAGGACTGTGATTTCAGAAAATCCTGCAGCGGTCACATTCAAGTTCTCTTGGGAACTTCTCACAGGTATAGTCATGGGAAAAAAGGAAAGACAAGTGGGAAGCAGATTGACACCCTTTCAGTGTTATGTCTGCCCAAGAGCAATGTGAGACTCACAACACATATCACTAAACTTTGTGTGTGTGTGTGTATTTTCTAAAGATTTGTAATTTAAGTTTTATGGCAATAACAGGAAAGGAGCAGTTGATCCAACAGACCAGAATGAAAGGACAAAGAAAGATAACTTTTCTTCCCTACATGTGCCAGCTCCGAAGATGCTTTTAGGCCAAGTTTTCTCTGTGTGTGTGCGTGCCTTAATTAATTGGTTTATCCCCTACCTAATTTTTTTGGTAAGCATACTACAACTCCTGCCTTCTTGGGATTTAGCCTGGTCACCTTTGTAGTTTAGGGGTCAAAATTAAATGCGTAAATTACTCAAGATGACTTTGTACTAATTCAAAGCACAGGTTGTCAAAAAGGGATCCTTATGCAGCCCCAAGTCTTGTGCAGAACAAATGTGTATTTGTTTCTGGCACTAACACATTCCTCCTTTTGATTAGAGTTTGAGGTTAGCCATAGATGATTAACTTAGGCTTCGATGAGCTCCTAAATGGTAACTTTGGCAGGCTCTTTAAACGTATGGTGCTGGTTTTCAACCAGATACCACCTGCTTCTTCACTGGGGTGTAGAGGAAAGCATTCAAATGAGTCTGGTGTCTGTAAGGGTGGTACAGCATGCAGCCATGTAGCATGTCGTCTAATGCTGTCAATGTAGTTCTCTACTTCCCCTGTATTATTCAGCCATTTACAACAAGAAGTGTTGACTACCACACAGGCTCCACATCGCTGGGCTAGTAAAAATATCCAATATTTTGGATGATTGTCAAGTTACACCTTACACAGAGAGTTTAAGAATCACTGTTGTGTTCCCATAGCCTCAGTAACAATATCTATTTGTCTCATGGTGATTGATAAATTTCTCAAAGACTGTTATAATTCAACTATCCCATAACTGTGGATTAAATCTCTCAAAAAGGACCAGTCTCATTCTGAATGTTGGACTAAGGAGTTTCTCTCTGACACTTGTTTCATGAAATGCAATGTTTGGCATCAATCTTCTAGTATTTGATGAATCTTTACTATGAATATCTAAAGGATCCCTGAGTTCCCATAGTACACTGTGCACTCATTTGCCACAAATATAAGGAAGATGTTGCCCATGTAAATCTGCTGTCAATAGGAGTGGTATCATTTAAACTGGTGTCATTGAATCCACCACACAGGAACACTTGCCCACAAAGCGGCATGCAGGTCATCTGGAGGAACTAGAGGATATAGAAAAGTTTGCATGTGACCATCAAGTCTTCATTAGGGAATTGTCACAAATAGACCATCTCCCCAACTTCAGTTCTACATTGGTGAGGTTATTCCAGCATTCCTTATTATTAACCTGAGTCTGGGTGACAAATTATGGGCTATGGTTTCAATTCGATTGCCATAACTCCATATAGTCCACCTACATGTTGAGAAAGGGTTTGGTGCATTGCTACAAAATATCTACTTTCACCGCACGGCAAGTGAGGATACAGTTTTTAGTAACTGTATATCACATAAGTAACCATTTAGTCATGCCCAAGTGAAATTAAAACATGGTATTGGAGGTAGTCGGTCTAGCTATGGGGAGTCTATGATTTAACTTTAATTACACAGGGTAAAAGCTTGCTAAAGTTTAAAGTGGGAGATAGAATTAAATGATTGTTTAAAACAGGGGATACAAAGTGTCAGAGTTTCCCTAACAGAATGGGATTTTTTTTTGGTGACAAGTCAACACTGCATTAGATTACCAGCACTTCTTATCAATCGTGGCAGTCTAACAAGCATTCTTAGTCCAAGCATGTATCCCTCTCAAGAAGGCAAAAGATAACTAAATAGGCAATCAACATAGTTTTATATTATACTTTATCAACACTAATTAGCTGAAAGCTCTAACAAGTAGCACATGTGGGGATAATCAAATTGTATTTGCAAGGAAGTCATTAATCAGAGGGAAAGTTGGTCTGTGGTTAATTTAAGAGAAGCACCTGATTTTCAGGTTCAGTACTCTAGCCACTTTGACCAGCCAATCAGGAACGTTGGTCTCCTCCAACTGAAAAACTTTACCTAGGATTTCACGTCCTATCATTTTGCAGCATATTATTAGGCTTTTGCACTCATTCACTAAGACAAAGCATAATCTCCGGGTTTTAGGGCACAAGTTAATAAGCAAGGATTATGACCAAAGATAACAAATGAATGGAAGGCTGTCACTGAGAATTTGGCAGCCTTGGAAGGACAGAGACCCAGACGAAGTCCCTGAATTCAGAACCATGGCTTTGGAGGCGCTTTCCTGGCCTCTGCCCGAAGTAGGCTTTTCCGTTTAAATTTAAAAGAATATTGTTACTCCCTTCATTTGCAAGGAGGATATTTAATGCCAAACAGGGATTGAACATATTTCCTGTGGGCAAACTGCTCCTTCTGCTTTCTCAACATTTATTACACAGGTTTACAGGCGAATCCCTAACTTTCACAATTTATTTTATTTTATTTTATTTTTTCCCCCACAATTTCTTTCTGATGTCTGGGGCAAGTTGAAAAAGATGGTCTTTCAGCACCCTTTTCCTTAGTGAATTTGCTGGGGTCGTGTTTAAAACTCCTTAATTTATTTTCAATGGTCATTACGTCTTGGAGTTAACTATTTTGTGTGGCCCTGCAGTTTTTCATAAAGGAGAATGCTGAGGGAACCTGGCCTTGGACATTGATTTTGACTCCTGGGGTCCCACGTGTGGAGACTGCAGCCAGCTTCTACCCTCTTGGATTCTGGTTTATTGTTCTCAAGATCAGTAAGAAGACAGAGCCAATCTTCAGTATTCTTCCCTTCCCAGAGGGTTTAAGGGTGCATTATACAGGTGTTTATAGGGCACTGAAGTTTGAATTCCATGAAGCAAGTAGCAGAGATCATGGGAGTATTTGCTCTGCTACTCTGCCCATGTTACATCTGGTTCAGAGATGGTGAGCCCCGCCAACATAGGGTCCCAGTATTAACATGTCATTACTATGTAACCCTACCCACCTAGAGCCTTCTCAGATGAGGCCTTTCCTCCGGTGCCTCTGGTACCTTCATGCTGTCAAGGGGACACTGTAGAACTTCTGGGTGACACACGCCACACCCCAGGCTAAAAAATAACCCATTAACTCTGACTGCTCAATTCTGTGCAGGTCCAGGAATCAAAGGCCTGAGATTGCCACTGAGGGAGTGCAGACAACCCTCACCTTCCGTGCACGACCTCTAGGACTGAAAAATAATACTACCCAGTAAAGATAATTATTTAAAGGTCGATGTATTAGTCTAGGTACTTTAGGGAAACAAATCCACAGCAACTCATGTATAAGAGAGTTTTATGTAAAGAAAGTTTGCATCATGAAAACATCCCAACCCAATGCTGCCCAAGCCCACAAGTCCAACATTAACCCATTAACCCAACACCAGTCCACAAAGTCCTCCACCTCACAAAACAGAGGCAATGATGCCGACTGCAGGAGGAATGCTGAGTCAGTGAACGAATAAGCATCTCAGCACTAGCAGGGGTCTCCACATGGCTGCTCCAGCACCCAGGGCTGCATCAGGATAGGTCCATGTGGCTTCTCCTTGGGGATGTCTTGTAGGAAGCCAATCTTGCAAGCTGAAGCAGGGAACTGCTAAGGCAGCTGCACCCTGATGCGACCATCACAAAACAAGAGACCTGAGAACTAGAAAGGTGAGGCTCACCACCCATTTATCCCTCCGCCTTTCAATTAGCCCCACATGTGATTATCGGCCTGGCTGGCACAATTAACTAACTCAGTCGAAAAGGCTCATAAGATTCACAAAGTGAATTGTCTTGGCTCCATCTGTCCCAGAGCTGGTGGGGGAGAGTTACCAATTCATAGGAGAGAAGTGTGATGTCCTGAGTAGTCCAAGATATAGTCCCAAATACTTTTCTTAATGGCTCTCGCCGATTTCTCAGCCAATGCTCAAAGAGACAAACACCCTAAAGAAGGGATCTCTGTAGCTCTGGGGATAATACCTTTCATTGGACTTAAATATAAATCACTTTGTCATTACCTTTTTCAACCTCCATTAAATATCAACAAATTACTTAGAGATTATTTTTATTTTTTTTCTGAGATTTTTATTCTAAAGTTGATATATATGTCAGAATATATATATATATATATATAAATTGTTCTATTTGTTCATTATAAGATTGAAACAGTTTTTTCATAAGCATACACATGTTACAAAATCAAAGTTGAATTGCTGAAGAGTGAATATATGTTGATATACATTTCATCTAATTAACAGAGGTAAAAAAGCATTTTTGTTTTAGGAATCCTTGTTATACTCAAGTTTCTTAAATAGTGCACTCTTTAGAAAGACTGTTTAAATTATAATCATACAAAGCAGTTTATTAACAGAGGAAAAAAGAACAAAACCTCCACAGAATGATCTAAGGTCAGAAAGATCTCCAAAATGGAAGCCCGTGTCTGCTTCTCCCTGTGCCGAAGGGTTCAGTCAGCTCAATTCATTGCTGTGAATCTTCAGAAGCAGATTCCCATGGCTTTCATTAGAGTTGCCTCTAAATGGCTCCCAACCCTTTACCCTTGGTTAGATGTCCAGCATTTACCCATTTGTGCTGCTCTACTCAATGCCTATGCTAAGAGAAAGGACGGGGAACTCTGATGAGAGATCTAAATTATTCTTGCAGAAGGCAAGCCAAGTGGAGTCAGTATAAAATGTTGGTAGTGAACTGGCAGCTCCTCATATCAGCAAGCATAGAGGGGCATTTGGTCTGTTTTTGTGGTATAGGCTATGCTTTTGTTATGCTGTTCGTCTATGCATCTATGTTCAGACACTGCGTATGTGCCTCTCTTGCTATATCACAAAGTGGTCTGAAGTTGATATTCCGCTAAACTGTGTTCTATAGAGTCACGTGGTAGGCCAGCTTTGAGCACCAGAGTACTTGTCTCCCAGCTCTCAGACTGGTTATGCCCCCGGCATCATAGGTGAGACAGCTGCCCCACAGTGTCAGCTCCTGCTCCACAGACCTGCTGTGCTTTCAACTTCTTCTGGAAAACGTAGACTTTTATTCTTCAGTCAAATCCTCACAAGGCTTAATTTATATATTAATTCCAAGAATATAGCGGGTGCTTGTAAGTTTGATATTTGCTCTCTATACAGTTATGACTAGGTAGGTTGATTAGTACATGTTGCTAAGGAGACTCCAGGAAGCCAGGGTGGTGAAGCAGTGACACACTGGGCTGCTAACCACAAGGTCAGCAGTTCAAAACTACCAGACACACCTCTGAAAAAAGATTAGGCTTTCTACTCTTAGAAAGATGGGGACATTCAAGTCAGCATTTCTCCCTGGCCCTGTAGGCTCACTACGAGTCAGAATCAACTCGTTGGCAGTGAATGAGAAGGAGGCTTGCTATATGGCTTTGATCCATTTTGAACTAGAAAGCTTTGTTGAGACATTACAAAACTATTTCCAAAAGCTGTGGAAATGCCAAAAGGCATGAAAGACAAATTCTAGACAAGTTTCTCAGTGCAAATCAATTGCACAGAGATAGTATGCCTGTAGGAGAATGGAAGGTGTTAATAGCTCTAGTGATAACAACAGTAACAATGGAGTAAGGTCACATATGAGAGGGATTCTCAAAATTTCATAGAAAAATTCCATTATCTTTTGATTGTATTTTTCACAAACTTTTTAAAGCCCACTTTTATTTGCTCACAGGATAATATAGGTACAGAGAAAAGTATGTCTTTATTTTATATCACTAAACTTATCTTCCTTCAAAGTTTCAAACTAATTGTTCTTCAAGTGAGAACAAGCACGTTTCCTTTTCCATTTTAGAATTTCGTCTAACCCAGAACGTTATATTGTTGATTTAAGTAATGCTCAATCTGCTTTAGAAAACATGTTTCTAACCCTTATACTTTTCTGCCTTTCATAGTTTCCTCCTTTTCAGAATGCATCCTATGTACGAAGTGAAAGGTGGAGACTTAAAGCAATATTGTGGCAGAAGAAGGGCAAAAGATCAAGTGGGTCGTATCCACTCATTTGGGTCCCTGGGAGGAAGTCTCTTGTCTACTTGGTTACTGTTGTCCCGTTGTTCGGTGTCTTCCAGTCAATTCTTACTCAAAGTGACCCTGTGTGTAACAAAACAAAACCCTGCCCCACCCTGTCACCCTCACAATCACTACGTTTGAGCCCATTGTTGCAGCCAGTGCATCAACCTATCTCACGGAAGGTTTTCCATGTTTTCACCGACCCTGTGCTTTTCCCAGCATGCTGTTCTTCTCCAGGGACTGGTCTCTCTTGATAAACATTGAACCCATGGGAGGCTAAATCTCATCATCTTTGCTTCCAAGGAGTATTCTGGCTTTACTTCTCTCAAAACAGATTTTCTCATTCTTCCAGCAGTTTAGGATAATTTCATTATCCTTTACCAACACAATAATTCAAAGACACCCATTCTTCTTCAGGCTCTTTTATTCATTACCTAATTTTCCCGTACATCTGAGGCCTCCTTTGAAGATGTAAGGCTTGCATCAAGCATACCTTAGTCCTTAAGGTAGCATCGATGCTTTTAAACATTTTCAAGAGATCTTTGGTAATAGATGTTTCCAATGCAGTATGTAATTTAATGTTTTAAAAATGTTTGTTGACATAGCCTTCACATATCATAAAATTTAATCATATTGGAAGAATTGTACAATCATCACCGCTATCAACTTCAACATTTTTTTCTCATATTCATTGTTGTTAGCTCCCCATTTCCCCCAGCCCCCTATGCAATTATTACGCCAGTTACTAGCTCTGTAGATTTAACTGTCCTGAATTTCATATACAGAAAATCATATAAAACATAAACAGCATCAACAACAAAAAACAATGACAAAATAAACATAGAAAACCCTTAATCAAAAAGAAAGAAGAAAATATTAAAAGCAAACTATTTTAAAATGGGTGAAAGGGGAGATCAAATAACAAGGTATCACATTTTAACTTAACTACACAATTGACTTTACAATGGTCTCTATCTGATAGTAAGGCTAGTCATATCCCTGGACCATGGTTTTAATCAATGCGGGGACCATCCAAATTGATTTCGTGCCTCCGCTGTCATCCATAGCCTTCTGGATATCCATAGCAAACTGGATATTCAAAATTTAAGCTCTGTTACGATTCCTTCCATCCATGTCATTTGAATTTTTCACTCTGTTTCTATGAGTAAAGGTTATGGATTCAAGCAAAATTAAATCCTTGACAACTTTAACCTTTCTCCCTTTATCATGTTGTTATTTATTGCTTGAGTTGAGAGGATTTTTGTTTTCTTTCTGTGGAAGTGTAACCCATATTGAAGGCTATATTCCTTAATCTACATGGGTAAGCGCTTCAAAACTCTCTTCAGATTCAGCAAGCAAGATTATCATCTGCATATCACAGGTTGTTAATAAACCTTCATCCAAGCTTTATGCCACATTCTTCTTCATACAGTCCAGATTCTCAGATCAATTGTTTAGAATAGAGATCAAATAAATATGATGAAAGGATACCACCCCAACACACAACTCTCTAGATTTTAAACCATGCAATCTCCCTGATTTGATTTGGGTTGAATGATTTCTCTTGGGCTATTTACAGGTTCCACATGAGCACAATTAATTGTTCTGGAATTCCCATGTTTTGAAATGTTGTCAATAATGAATTACGATCCATACAACCTAACACCTTTGCATAATCACTGAAACACTGTTAAACATATTTAACTCCCAAGCTCTATATGATCACATAAAGATCTACTTCAGAAACTCTACATAGGGCCAATTTGTGTTGGGATTGACTCAATGGCAGTGAGTTTATCTTTTGCATAATCAGTTAAACTCTTTAGCTCACTGCTTTTAGCCAACATCCATCTGACAACATTAATAGTATCTCTTGTTCCATGTCTTCTGAATCTGGATGGAATTTCTAACAGTTACCTGTTGATGCATTGCTTATTCAGCAAATTTTCCTTACATGTGATACTAATGATATTGCGCAAGAATTTCTGCATTCTAGTGGATCACCTTTCTTTGGGATGTGTACAATATGGATCACTTCTTGTCAGCTGGCCCGGAAGCTGTCTTCAAATTTCTAGCAAAGAGAGGTGAGCTCTTCTAGTGTTGCATCCATTGTTAAAAACCTCTATGTTGGTATTCCACCAATTCCTGGAGTCTTGTTTTTAGTCAATGTCATCCATGTATGTTGGACTTCTTCCTTCAGAAGGGCTAGGGCTAGGGCTAGGGCTAGACCAATCAATTATTGGTCATATGCTACCTCCTGAAATTGCGCTTTTTTTTTTGTACAGTGGCTAGTTTGATGCTTCCTGCATCATTCTAGATATTGTCCTCATTCTAGATATTGCCTATTCATTCACTATTCTACCTGCATCATTCCAGATATGGCCCTCATTCTAGATATTGCCTATTCATTCACTATTGTACCTGCATCATTCCAGATATGGCCCTTATTATAGATATTGCCTATCCATTCACTGTTGTACCTGCATCATTCTAGATATTGCCTATTCATTCACTATTGTACCTAAAAGCTTGCGCCTTTTTCCGTTTTGCCAATTTAATCCTATTTTGGTTCTCTAACTCCAAGGTTATGCATAGTTCATTATAGTTGGTTTTGTCCGGACACTCTTTGAAATCTGTTCAGATCTTCTATTCCATCATTTCTTTGATCTGCTTTAGCTACCCTATGTTCCTGAGCAAGTTTATGCCTTATTACATCTAGTTTTGGTGTCGGTTTTTTTTCTTTTCTTGTCTTTAAAAAAAATCATTTTATTGGGGGCTCATACAACTCTTATCACAATCCATACATTCATCCATTGTGTCAAGCACTTTTGTACATTTTCCCTCATCATTCTCAAAACATTTGCTTTCTACTTGAGCCCTTGATATCAGCTCCTCATTTTTCCACTCCCTGCCCACTTCCCCCTCCCCCATAAACCCTTGATAATTTATAAATTATTATTATTTTGTCATATCTTACACCGTCCATTGTCTCCCTACACCCACTTCTCCACTGTCCGTCCCCCAGGGAGGAGGTTATATGTAGATCCTTGTAATCTGTGGCCCCTTTCTCCCTAACCTCCCTCCACCCTCCAGGTATTGCCATTCACACCACTGGTCCTGAGAGGTTCATCTGCCCTGGATTCCCTGTGTTTCCAGTTCCTATCTGTACCAGTGTACATTCTTCGGTCCAGGCAGATTTGTAAGGTAGAATTTGGATTCTTGTCTTTTTAATGACCTTTGGATTTCTTCCTGTGTCTTTGATGTTATCCCACAACTCATCAAGCATTTGGCCATTAGTGTTTAATGCACCAAATGTATTCTTCAAATGCTTTTAAATTCAGGTAAGAAATAGTTCAGACATACTTTGATTTGTGCAGACTTGTTTTAAATGTCTTCATCTTCAGTATGAGTTTGATGGCCAATTTTCGTTCTGCCACATCAGCAAATGATGGTTTCCAAAGCAGTATTCCATTCACGTCATTGAGATCAACTCTGATTTGAGGAGGCATCTCTTACCAGGTTGAATTTTGAGTGCCTCGCAATTTAGAAGCACTGGTGGCTTCTAGTAAGCACTGGTAAGTGCTAGGTACATGGTTCAAACCCACCAGCTACTAAAAAAAAAAAAAAGAACCTAAGTCTTTCTGATTTCCTACAGACTTATAGAGATCCTACATAGAATCCATGTGTGTTGGGATTGACTCAATGGCTGTGGGTTCATTTTGGGGCCAGCAATCTACTATTGTGCTACCAGGGTCGCTAGGAAGAAATCACATCTACATAATTTCTAACTTAATATCTATTTTTTCTTCTCCTTGGGTTAATGGATTGATCTCATAGGTAAGTAGTTTAAGGAAAAGACCATTTGTAAAAAAATGAAAATAAATTTGTCTAATATTTGCAAAAACAAGTATGCTATTTCCTAAACAATCCAACCACTTCAGTTGGACTTATTAGGTGCACAGGAGTCCTGGTAGCATAGTGGATTAATCCGTGGGCTGCGAAGCACAGGTCGGTAGTTCAATTTCACTAGTAATTCCCCGGGAGAAAGATGAGGCTGTCTGCTCCAGCAAAGATCTCCCATCACTAAGGAGCAGTTCTACTCTGTCCATGGGGTTGATTGGAGTTGGAATTGACTCCACAGCAATGGCCTTGATTTTGGCTTTATTATGTGGTAATCACTCTGTGAGCTGTATCTATTATATATGGATAACATATATCTCTCTGTCTATGAGACATATTTATGCTTATCTCACATATCTATGTATATGTTTATGCATAAATGATTTACTTGAAAATAAATAAATAATAAAGTATGAATATTACCCCCATCTAATTCTAAAACAGGTGAAGTGTCATTTTTCTCTATTTTCAGATGAAAAGAATAGGCTCAGAAAGACTGTGTGAAATGCTCAAACTCATGCAACTAATAAATAGAAAGCCTGGGACTATAGGCAGATCTGTGTGACTCCTATGCTGGCACTTCTAACCACAAAAGATACACTGATGGCTGTTATATCCTAATATCACCTTCTCTTTCTAAAGGCATCATATTACTCATAATATTATTCATAATAAAAAGTACACTTTTTATTTGAAATAGACACAACATAATATCTTTGCAGATGGTGACCTAGAATTTGTAAATATGTTGAGCCATGCTATGGCAGTAATGAGTGTACAGAGGGAGCCATCAGGGTGTGGGAACATTTTCAGGACATCTGGGGCCCATCAGCACCAAATCATTTAACAGAGTGCAAACAATTTAACACCGAGAGCCTCTCAATTATCTACTTGCAAATAAATAAATGATAAAGTATAAATCTTTACCCTGTAAGCAAGTAAGTACACTTATGGGTTTTCTTCCCAAAGCTGGCATCATTAAGTTGTGAATGTTCAGGAAACTCAGAATTTAACATTTATCGGTGTACAATATAAATTAGATACACATGTAATAAATATGAATACCCTAAACATACTGCAATGGTCTGCACCAGATTGGATTCCTCATGTTATTGTTCCTTTAATGCAATAACACGAACCTGGCTCAAGCCAAGTGTCACAATACTAGACAACTTCATGGGCTTTCTGTCAGCATGGTGAACCTGTTCATTTGGGTTTGGAGGCTCTGCTGGTAATTTGAATTTTCATTCCCCACATACTGATTCTTATAGAGTATACATAGAACCACCTGGGGATCTTGTTAAAATGTATATGCTGTTCTAAAACCTGGGATGGAAATGTAAATTATCTGCATGAGGAGGAGGGTAGGAGAACTGAAAGAATAAGTTTTAAACCTTACTTTCTCAGGAAAAAGAAAACAACCTTCACTGCCATCTAATTGATGCTGAGTCACAATGACCTTATAAGGACAGAGTGGATCTGCCCCTCTGGGTTTTCAAGACTGTTCAGGAGTAGAAAGCTTCCTCCTCTGGCTTAGAGCTTGTGGTGCTTTCCAACTCCTGACCTTGACGTTAGCGTTCTATCTCAGAATCAGCTCTCACCTCGCTCTCTAGCATCATAAAATGTGCTAGGGTTTGGAAGTCAGAAATATTTGGTTTGAATTTGCATTTCTTGTTTGATTGTGAATATTTTATAAACATTAGTTGTCTCTTTTTTTTAATGGGAGCATTATGCCCACCATCCTTAAGGATTCTTACAGGAATAAAAAGCAGGAGTGCTTATAGAGTGCCAGCATATAACATGTACTGATGAAGTGGTAGCTGTTACCCTTATTATAATCATTACTACTTACTTCATCACTCCATTAATAGCAGCGCATTTGTTTCACAAATAAGTCCTGTGACATAAAGATTATGGCACTGAGAATTCTCAAGCTCACAAAAGGACATTTCTTGTATAAAATCAGAGAGGCAACAGTTGATACTGACAAATTACAAATTACAACTTCCAGTCCGTGACAATTTTACTAGCTTATTTCTTAGAACCTAAACTACTAAACATTACCATTCTTTAGTATTCGAATCATTTCAGGTTTCAAAAATAATGAATGATGAAAAACTCCTGATAAGGTAATTTTTAATAAACGGCTTTTCCCAAAATAGGTTTAGATCTACAGAATAATTTTGAAGATACCTTATACATTCCTTGGTTGTGACAGCTTCTCAGTTTTTCCCGATTTATAACAATCTCAACATTTTTAAGGATGACTGGTTGGATGCTTTATAGAACATCCTCAGTTGGATGTGTCTGATATTTTCTCATGATTCGGCATGGGTAATGTGCATTTGAGAGGCAAACCACAAAGGAAAAGGCCAGTTATTATCCCACCATTTGAGAGTAGATACTCTCCATGTAGCTTATCACAGAGAAGTTAACTTTGACCAGCAGACTGAAAGTAGGGTTCATAAATGCTCTCTAGTGAAAGTTTACTCCTTTTCTCTACTTTTGAAAGTGACCCCTGTAGAGCCCAAAGTTGAGGAGGTGGTTGCTGTATTCTACATAATTCTACATAATTATGTAGAATTTTGCATGGAATCTATGTCTGTACATGCCCATTTCTTTACCCATCGAATCATCCATTCATATCAGTATGGACTCTATATATCTACTTTATATGTTCTGTTATTATCAAATGCTATTTACTTCCTTGCCCAAATCGTTCCAGTGTTAGCCATTAAGCTCTCTTTGGTCTTATAACTTTTGGGCATAGCCACATTATTGGAGTGAGTGTTTGTTATTGTTGGTTTCTTTATATAGTACTTTCTCTCATTCCAATATAGTTCAGGCTCATGTTATATATTCCCATTTCAGTTGCGGAACTATCCATTTCTTCAGGGGGCTAGTTACATTTATTGGGGAATTCTATAGTGACCAAGATCCTTGTGTTACGTGTAGGCATTGGTATAGGGTGTCATTACCTCTGGACTCTCTCAGCTAGCAGAACAAAAAAATATATTTCTATATACTAACTAGGGTATAAACACATATATAAGTATTTCTGAACAAATAAATTCATCTCAGAAGAAGCACATCTAGAATTCCCTTTAAAAGCAAGCATGAATCCAGGGAATCCAGGGTGGATGAGCCCTACAGGACCAGTGGTGTGAGTGGCGAAACAGGGAGGGTAAAGGGAGAATGGGTAGGAAAGAGGGAAC
>NW_022104341.1:19204777-19210334 GCF_000313985.2 Echinops telfairi
AAATCCGCCTCTAAACTGGAACTCCGTGGCTGACCCAGCCCCAGCCTCAGCCTCGGCTTTCTGGTCGGCATGAGGCGGCACAGCACTCCGTCTGTAAGTGTCTCTGTTGGCCTCTCCTCTGGTCACTTTGGCTGGTCGCTTACCCTCCAGACCTTTTGGGCCGTGGCCTGCCAGTCTGGGGCGACTGTGGCTCAGGGTGACAGGCACAATCTCAGGGGCAGGTGAAGGTCATCCCGGAGGTACTGAATCCCCTCATTGGAAGGTACCAGTAGAAATGTCTCCAGGCAAACTCTTCCTTCACGTAGCCTCGCGACTTGAGAGACTGCATGGCCTTCATGACGTGGAGGTTGGGCACGTTCTTGTCTGCCAGTTCGGGTTGCTTGGGCATGTGGACATCCTTCTTGGCCACCATTACCCCTCCTTGAAAAGGAGCTCATAGATAGCGATCCGGTTCTTCTTGGGCATCAACATCGCGGCGACCGCTGCGTGCAGAGCCGGGACGGGAAAGGAAGGGCAAGAACCAGCGTTTGATTTGATTTTCTCCATTGTCTTCCTGTTTTAAATTTTCTCGATTTGGGCTTTACATTCTATTATTTCTTTTTCCATACTAACTTTAGTTTTAAAATGCACAATTTCCTAGGGTAAAATAATAGGTTATTAGTTTTATATCCTTTTTTTCCCGGTCTACTATTCTATTCATTTAATCTAAAAAAGTGGCTGTTATCATGACATCTGAAATTTTGCATTGTTGTATTTTCATTTTCATTAATTGGGCATATATTTATTTTATCTTGAGACTTCCTTGATACATGTGTTATTTTATAAGTCTGCTATTCCAGATGTTTGGGAAATTTCCAAATAGCATTCTGTTATTGATTTGATTTCTAATTAATTCCATTATTGTCTGAAGACATACTCTATGTGACATATATTTTTACATATATTAAAGTGTGTTTTATGGCCCAGCATGAGTTTTTTTTAATTAACGTGCCATCCGAGTTTGAGAATAGTTATTTCACTGTTTGTGGTGGAGTAGTCCAAAAATATTAATTAGATCAAGTCAAATGACAGAAATGTTCAGGTTAACTATATCCTTATTGATTTTCTGCCTGCTTAATTTATCAATTACTGACAGGGAGATATTGAATTTTTAACGATAATAGCGAATTTATCTATTTCACCTTGTACATCTACAAATTTTTGCTTCATATATTTTGCGGCTCTGTTGTTATGTACATGCATGATTAGCTTTGTTGTGTCCTCCTGGAAAGTTGACCCCTTTATTATCATATAATAAATGCCTGTCATTGTCCCTGGTGCTTTTCCTGGGTTGAAGTGTCTTTGTATGAAATTAATCTAGCTGCTTCTGCTTTCTTTTATTTGTGTTAGCACAGTACATCTCTCTTTATCCTTTTACTTTTGACCGATCAATCTTTACATCAATTGATAGGTGGGTTTTTGAAGTAAAACAGGAAGATTAGCACTTTTTAAATTTATCACGTTTAATTGGTTTGTCCAAACTTTTGGGGATTTAAAATGATTTTTGGATACATTTAGATGTATTTCCACCAAGTTTGTAACTATTTTCTCTTTTTTCCAGAAGGTTCTTTTTCTTCCTTGTCTACCTTTATGATTCTACTGCATCCCTTTTCTTACCATATTGATAATATTCTTTTTAAAAATTAGTGATATTATAGGATTAACAATATATATTATAGAACAATTGAATCTGTTTTTAATCCACTCCGGGTCACATGTGGTTCAGTTATCCTCTAATAAAACATATCCAATTTCTGTCTTCTATTAATTGTGACTTTTCTCTAGCTTACTTATTGTAGCATCACTGCAAATATTTCTATTTTCCTGTAGGTAATGAATTACTTAAACAAGATAAGAATAGAAATAATAGATTTTACTTTATCTGAACTCTTTATTCTGTAACATTCTTTTTTTTAATGTAAGTCCAAATTTCTGAACTGTTTGATTTTCATCTATCTGACGAAAATATTTCAACATTTTTTTCACAGGGAAAACTCAGTTTTCTGAGACATACAAGAAAAATAGTTATTTTTAGTTTGTACATATTTTTTCCTTTTTGTAAGAACAAGAGTTACAACTTCTGAAATATTTGCATGTTGGAACTTACTTGGTAGATTTGTTACATTAATTTTTAAGAGAAATTATTGGCCTCAAAAGAATATGTATTTTCATGATTTTGCTATCCCCTCATACCAATATTTATTCCTGTTATATATATATATATATATATAACAGGAATAAATATTAAAGGAGCTCAGCCAAAATTAGACTACTTAGTAATTTCTACTGTTAATAATTGAATGCATATTCAGTATTTATGCTTATACATATTTTACATGGGTTTTCCCTATATACCTATTTAATTTCCTATTTTTTTCACTTCACATTAAGAAAATTATGAGAAAATATTCATATACTGTATTATCATGGATGGATAATATTCACCATGGGATGCTGTTTAATTCAATATGCTAGCCTATTAGTGACTGATTAAATGGTCTTGTCGATGTGTGTGTGTTTGTGTGTCTGTGCACACTCTTCACTGGCTCTCAGGTGCTACGAGGCTCTTTGTTCCGATTCTTCGGTTCTTTGCATATTTTAGCATTACATCTTCAAGGTCTGCTTCTTACTTGTATTTCTTTCCCTCTTCCATGATCTGCACTATTATTTCCATCAACTGAAAGCCCTCAGCTGTCTGCTTCTGGAAAGATTTGCAGTCTCCAAATTCCTATGGAGCAGTTCTCCTGTGTCCAAAATAGTTGCTATGAGTCAGAATGAGTTTGGGTTCTGGTTTTATAGATCCCAAGTATAATGTGTTTGGTGTAGCTCGTTAGATATGCATGTATCCTTATAGAACATGGCATTTTTGTGTATATATTTATGTATTTCTATCTTAAATAAATGAAATACATTTGCAAATTTCTAACAGAATTATGCATGCTTTTGTGTGTACATCCAAATGATTGCTTCTACTGCGTGGAAGCAGCAGACAAGAGATCAAACTACCCATTACTCTTTCATATTACTTTAGGATGAGATTTGGCTTTTCTTGTTTCACTTTTCCATTTTTTTACTTTTCCATTAACATCAGTTTAAATGAGGTTTTCAGAAACAAAAATTCCATCATTCTCTTACTCAGAAAGACAGAAATTCAAGCCAAGTTTCACATCCCTTGTATACCTTAATAAATAAAATATCCCAACACTCTTTATTACATAGAGTATGTCTGTGCTCTGCCCAAGGATAAGACCCTTTCATTTTCCACAGGATTGAAAGCTCACACTGGCATAATTACAGACATTGGAAAATAGATTACTGATGTTAATAACCAAAGCTTAGCACAAAATTTCCAGCTAGCAAATTGGTAATAATTTATGATTTTTTAAATTTATTCATTTAAAAAATAAATTGTACTAGAGCAACTGGATGATACAATATAATCACAAAAATTCTTGGCTGTAATATGCTTAAATTTTAATGCATTCCTATATCCCATTAGGAACTGAACAAAAATATATAAGAAATAGATAAGAATTCCTTTACAACTGAACAAGATTGTGAAATCAAGGTTTAATCAAAGTTTCTGCATATATTCATACAGCTTAGAGAAGCTTTCAGGTCATATATAGAAAAAGTGAACTTGTACAGGGATTGTAATATTAAAATTTCCTACACTTAAAATAAAACACACATTGTATAGAAAAATGAAAGTGCAGATTTCTCTCATTTGTTAATTTATGGATATTTATTAAAGATAATTCGGACAAAATTACATAGAGTTCTATCTTTAAATTACTAAGGACATATAATAGAACAATAATTAAGTCACTAGATCAAGCTTCACCAAAAATGAGTTATTTTGATACTTTTAGTTCAGAAAGCTAAAAATTCCATGTTAGGTTTGCATCGGTTTAGGAGTGAGGAAATGGTGTGTGTGTGTGTCTGTGTGTGTTTATGTGTGCAGGCTCACATCTGACTTCCTCTGGCTATCCAGAGGAGGAGGATCGTCTCAGTGATGCAGCCTCTGCTACCTGAGCTACTTCAGGCCAGGGCCTCGCATATACTCTTTAGTGACACTTCCTTCTTGATGGTATCAATATTCTGTTTCTGCTTCTAAAAGGGCTCAATTTTATACCCAGTGAAATGGCAAAATTGATCGATCCCCAACTTAGCTACCAGTACGTGTTATTTGCATTATCCCATCCAGCATTTGGTGAGAGTTATCCAAGACTCTGGATAGAAGAGCCATAAAAAATACTTTCACTTCACTGCATGGATGTCCAAACTCAACATCATCTAGTTCATTTCAACTCATAGTGACCCGTTAGTTCAGAATAGATCTGCCCCTTTAAGGTTCTGAGACTTTAAATGATTACAGCAGCATCAGAGTTTCTACTTTCTCCTTTCTGGGGTGGGTGGTGAGTAGATTTATCCAATGCAATGTGCCATTTGATCTCTTGACTGGTGCTTCTATGAGCATGGATTGGGGATGCAAGCAAAATAAAATCCTTGACAGTGTCAGCGTTTTCTCCTTTTATCATTGATGTTACTCATAGTAACATCCAACTGTGAGGATTTTTGTTTTCTTTACGTTAAATTGTAATTCATGCAGAAGGCTGCAATCTTTGATCTTGGTCAACAAGTGCTTCAAGTCCTCCTCAATTTCAGCAAGTACTCATGTGCCATGTGCATATCGAAGCCTCCTTTCAATCCTGATGCCACCTTCTTCGTCCAATTCAGTTTCTCTAATGCTTTGCTCAGCATACCGATGGAGTAATTATGATGTGAGCATAGAACCCTGACGTACACCTTTCCTGCTTTTAAGCAATAAAATATTCTCCAGTTTTGTTCAAACAACTGGCTCTTAATTCATGTCCAAGTCCGCTTGAGCACAATGAAATATTTTGGAATTCCCATTCTTCTCAAGGTTATTCTTAGTTTGTTATGACTTTCTGTCAAATACCTGTGCATAGTTGGTAAGTAAACATCTTTCTGGTATTCTCTGCTTTCAGTGAAGATCCATATGATGCCAGCAAAGTTATCCCTTCCCCTTGATAGCTCCCTGTCAATTTACTGCTGCAACAGTTGTTGGATGCGTTCTGTACATTTTACTTGCATGCAGCATTAATTATATACTCAACAACTCATTGCCATGGAGTCAACTATGACTCATATTGTCCTGTAATCTGAACATTCTGTTGGGTCACCCTTATTTGAATTGGATATGAAAATAAATATCTTCAAGTTAGTTGGTGAAGTATCTGTCCTTCAAATATCCAAGCTTGGATGAATGAGGGCTTCAAGTAAGCTTATCTAGAAATGTTATGCCAGGAATGGGTATTCCTGGAGCCTTGTTTGTGGCTAATGTTTTCAGTAAAGTTCAAACTTACTCCTTCAGCACTATTAGTTCTTGCTCATTTGCTACCCACTGAAATGGTGGAATGTCAACTAGTTTTATTTTGTTGATACATTGACCCTGGGTATTATTTCTATCTTTTTTGATGCTTACTGCATCATC
>NW_022104341.1:19213641-19217491 GCF_000313985.2 Echinops telfairi
AAAAAAATAAATAAATAAAAGGAAAAAAATAAAATAAAATTTGGAGATAATATTAAAAGAAAAAAGAAAGCAAATGTTTTGAGAATGATGATGGTAACAAATACACAAATGTGCTTGACACAATAGATATATGTATGGATTGTGATGAGAGTTGCATGAGCCCCCAATAAAATGATTTTTTTTTTAATCTCAAAGCTTGAATTTTTTCTTGATTTTTTTCAGTTTAAAATATGCTGCTCATATTCTTCCCTTTTGTTTTCTAACACTAGGTCTTTGCATATCTCATTATAATATCTTATGCTCTCTTCATGAGTTACCCTTTGAAATTTTCTGTTCAGCTCTTTGACTTCATCATTGTATCCATTTGCTGTAGCTAGTCTATGAGCAAGAGCAAGTTCCAGGGTCTCTTCTAACATCCACTTTGATCTTTTCATTCTTTCTGGTAGTTACTGTCATCCTACAACCCATCAGCTCTTCTGTCATTTGGGTTCAATGCAGTAAATCCGTTCTCCAAATGCAGATAGGATACATTCAAAGTTGGATTTGAACTCCATGGACTTGTTCCACAGATAGGTCCTGGCTTGATTTCAGCTGCTGATATTGAACTTCTCCATCATCTCTTCCCATAGATGTAGTTAGTTTGAATTCTGTATATTCTATCTGGAAAATTCCATGTGATTAGTCACTAATTGTGTTGTTGGTCCTGCAAAATTATATTATACAACGACTGTTTCTTCCTCTATGTTTCCCACTTTGGATTTCAATTGTCAATAATTGTCAAGGCATCTTGAGTGCATGTTTGAACAACTTCACACTGAAGATGCTAGTAGAAATTCTTCAATTTTTTCATCATTAGCTTTAAGGGCAAGACTTGCTTTTACACACTTTGGATATATTGTCCAGAGAGATGAGTCCCTGAAGAATGACGTGCTGCTTGGTCAAGTAGAGGGGCAGCAAGAAAGAAGAAGGAAGGCCCTCAAGGAGACAGAGTGACCTCGTGTATGCAACACTAGTTTTCAAGAGCAGGAACAATTGTGAGGACCGTGCAGGAATGGGCAGTGCTTTGTAAGAGCAACTCAATGGCAGCTAACAACAGCAACTTTAGTGGTTGGTGAATATTTGAATAATAGTGTATTGATTGGATTTCCTCCACTCTAGATAGATATAATTCTATCACAGAGAGACTTGCATGTCAAGGTAGATCTTGAAATGCCCTTTTGTGCCTATCAAGGCAATACCATTCCTCCTGATTGTGTCATTCCTAGCAGAATAAACCATATGATTTCCTCATTCAAAATGGCCAATACCAGTTCATTTTGGTTCACAAACACCTAGAACATTTATCTTTAGGTGTTCCATTTCATTTTTGTTGACTTCTGATTTTTTGAGATTGATAATTTGTACATTACAAGTTCTGATTATTGGAAGATTTTTTTCAGTTCTTCTCATTTTGAGTTGTGCCCCATCAGTAAATGAAGGTCTTAAATTCTCTACTCTTACAGGTTTTCTCAATTCCCACCATTTTTTCACCTCTGCTTTGAGAAGGCAGCTCTTTCTCAGTCAGATTTGAATGCTTTCAGATATGAGGGCTTCATCTTCTGACACTGTCTTTGACAATGTTTTTCTTCCATTTTATTATACCTTCAGTATCTGACAGTGTTTCTATGTTATGCATACGTTTTCCAGCTGCTAATTCCTCAGAAGAGGACCGCTGATTCATAGTCTTTTCTAAGTTTGGGAAGCTCTGCTGAAACCTGTTCACTCTGTGTGACCCTCTGGCATTTGAAATACCAATGACATAAGCAGTGTGTTAGTCTGGGTAGACTAGAGAAACAAATCCACAGAAACTCACACATATATAAGAGAGAGTTTTATATAAAGGGTAAGTGTACATTAAAAAGCATCCCAAACCAGTGCTGTCCAAGCCCTTAAGTCCAACATTAACCCATATGTCTGACACTGACCTACAAAGTCCTCCTCAATCTCACAAAACCCATGCAATGATGCCGACTGCAGAGGAAAGCCTAAACAGTGAGCATGTAAGCATCTCAACGCTGGCAGGGGTCTCCACATGGCTGCTCCAGCACCCAGGGCTGCATCAGGGTAGGTCCATGTGGCTTCTCCTCAGGGATGTCTCACAGAAAGTGAGCCATGCAAGCTAAAGCAGGGAACCAGCTAAGGCAGCTACACCCTGGTCAGACCATCAGAAAGCAAGAGACCCAAGAACTAGAAAGGTGAGGCTCACTGAGCCATTTATCTCTCCACCCTTCAATTATCCCCACATGTGTTTATCGGCCAGGTTAGCACAATAAACTTTAACTATCTCATACAGTAAACTGATGGATACATGGTGGGAATCTCTTATGTTAGGTTAAAATTTTAATGGTGAACTTAAATTTTTCTGAATTGGTTTCTTGTCCAGCAAAAAACTAAACTGCCTTTGAATTATTTGTCCCCTTGAAAACATTCAATGCATTCCAAAGAGTCTTCAATAGTAAGAAAAACTTCCCCCTTAGTCTTATACCTCAAGTGTTACATATGGTTACACGGAAGGACTCAAACAGATCATTAGAAGACCAGTGTGCATACCTATAGCATGAAAACCAAGTGAGGGAATTATTGCTCTGGTATTTTGTGAAGCAGCAGAGGTATGTTGCTCCACTTCATGGAGAAGTATAGAGCACATATATAAAATACATTTCACTGCAATTCTTTGCATGATTATTATTTAAAACGCAGAGCAAGAAATTTCCCGGTATCTGATAATGGTTTGTTTGAAATAAAGTGTTCTTTGTAAAGCAATTTTCACTATTTTCCATCTACACCAATTTAATGTATTCAGTTGTTTAAAATAGCTATTTTTACATTCAGTTAAATGCAATATTACAGTTTGTATCATTTTCTTTTCCCAGGAACGTGACTCTGAATTTAAATCTAAAAATACAGATGAAAAAGAATAATGTATTTTGATATAAAAATAGTTGGATAATAAATCAGTTCAATGACTTAACTGGGCCACTAATTGTTTCTAGATATCAACTAATTATTTGATAAAGTTGATTGCTTAATTAAACTACTTATCGAGTTTTATTTTTAAAGAAGTATTTCTTTTGTCTTGTTAAGTTTTACTTATTCACCAAGATCATTCAACTAAGAAGTAACATCATTTAGGAGACCCTAAACCTGATACTCTTATTGTTTTGTTCTCTGTTTCCTCAAGATTTCTAAGGGCATCTTGTGCTCACATAAAAAGCAGTGCCACTTGTTGAGCTGCAGTCGTGTGATGCACACACATCTCTTCAATTCATCATCTCAGCAACCATGGAGATTGTTATTCGTGTTGTTGCTTTGTTTCTTTCACAAATAAAGATACTGAAATCCAATGATTCACATAACTTACTTATGTGAAATTATGTAATAAGTAGCGAGAACAAAGAAGATATAGTCAGAGTGAGGAGAAGAACTATGGATAGAACTGAAGAAGGAGGGGGAGGAGGTGATCATGAAGGTCAAGTCAGGAACAATGAGAGCCAAGAAAACACAACCATTGAACTTGTACAGTTTGAGTCCGGTGGGCAGAATTTAAACTGTATTACAAAAGAAAAAGAGAAGTGTACAGGAAAAGGCAGTCTTGCATCGTTTTAAAGAAATCATTTTATTGGAAGCTCTTATAGCCCTTATCACAACCCATCCATCCATCCATTATGTCAAGCACATTTGTACATATATTGCCATCATCATTTTCAAAGCATATTCTTTCTAGTTCAGTCCTTGATATCAACTCTTCATTTTCCCTCTCCTCCACCATCCCTACCTCATGAACCCTTGATAATTTATAAATTTATAATCG
>NW_022104341.1:19217591-19219121 GCF_000313985.2 Echinops telfairi
ACCGCTGTCTCCCTTCACCCATTTTTCTGATGTCCATCTCCCTACAAAGGGGTTATATGTAGATCACTGTGATTGATTCTCCCTCCACCCACGCCCACCTTCCTCTTACCCTCCTGGTATCTCTAGTCTCATTTTTGGATCTGTGTTTTAAATGCTCGTGGGTTTTCCTCCACACCAATTGGTCTCAAACATTAGTGTATAGGAGAAGCATCTAAAACTTCTGGTGGATTCAGGTTTGCCTTAAGGCCAGACCCTTGCCTTCAATATAGGAGACCCTGGCTTGACTCCTGGCCAATGCACCTCATACATACTTACCACCCCTGTGTCAGTAAAGGCTTGTGTGGCTATTATGCTGAGCAGATTTTGGCCAAGATTCCAAACTAAGACAGCTTGGGAAGAAATGTCTGGATGTTTGCTTATGAAAAGAAAATCAGCCAATAAAACCCTTATGGATCACAGCAGTTCGATTCTCTGTGCATGAGGTCATCTCAAGTGAAGGTCATTTGGACAGCAGTTAACAATAGCAAGTATTGCACTGAGTCACTAGAAAACACCACCGCAAGTGATTCCGATGAATTGTGATGGGCTTCACTTTGGAAGCTTTCATGCTCACTCTATCAAGGGACCTCTTGAAAGCAAGGACTTGAACATGACTTCAGTAGCAAGCGTGGTGATAATGTACTGTGCTCCTTAGAGCTGAGCTGCACTGTGGTTTGGAACAAATAACTGACTTTAATGTGAAAATATTTAACATACATGGATACAATAATTTCCCTAAGCTCAAGCACCCTGTTATTTGTGATTTGAATTTTCATGCTGATGCTAAACAAGGTCCTTTTCATTCTCCAGTAACATTTTGATTAATGAGAAAGTGGTTTTTGGTTTTCTCCTATAAATTATCTCTTTACTTGTTCCAATCGGCTCTCATTTTCACTGGCTCTTCATTGATGTAGCTTAGAACCGTGAGTAGAGACTTCTCTCTACTCAACTCCTCTTTTTACTAGTCATTGTAATTAGTTTCTTATTCTAAAAAATATATGCTTATTACTGAAGCTTTAAAACGTTTGAATAAGCAATGAGTAAATATTTTCCTAGTATTTCTATAACATTTTCCTAACATTTCTGTAAATAGTGTAATTAAATACACTATTTAAATCTTATATTTATAATTATATAAGCTTACGTATAGATATTATTGAAAAATGCAAAGCAATTATCTATCAATTTGAATCTACTTTTGAATTTAAGTTTAAATCATAAATAATTTTATATTATTTTCTTTAGAAATGCATTTTAAATAGCCACATATTATTATAATATATACACTATACTGTTAATCATTTTTGTTTGAATTATCAAGCAATGTTGAGAAGTTCTTTTTTAAAAAAATAATTATTTTATTAGGGGCTCATACAACTCATCACAATCCGTACATACATCATTTGTACATATGTTGACTTCATCATTCTCACACACCCACTTTCCACTTGAGCCCTTGGTGTCAGCAACTCATTTTCCCCCTCCCTCCCC
>NW_022104341.1:19219847-19222342 GCF_000313985.2 Echinops telfairi
TGTGGGTTTTGTTGTTTCTTAGCTAGATGGCCACCTGTTTGTCTTCAAGCCTTTAAGACCCCAGATGCTATATCATTTGATAGCCAGGCGCCATCTGCTTTCTTCACCACTTTTGCTAATACAGCCCCTTTGTCCTCAGCGATTGAGTAGGGGCTGGCTGGTGTGCTTCTTCCGTGTGAGTTTTGTTGTCTCAGCTAGATGGCTGCTTGTTTATCTTCAGGTCTTTAAGGCTTCAGGTGCTATATCTTTTGGTAGCCGGGCGCCATCAACTTTCTTCACCACACTTGTTTGTGCACCCATTGTCTTCAGTGACTTTAGGTGTTATATCTTTTGATAGCCAAGCACCATCTGCTTTCTTCACCACATTTTCTTGAGCATGCATTGTCTTCAGCGATCATGCCGGGCAGGTGAGCATCTCAGACTGCCGAATTGTTAAAACAAAGTGTTCTTGTGTTGGGGGAGTACTTGTGCAGGGGCCCACTGTCTATCTGTTGTCTTAATACTCAACCTATAAGTATATGTACATAGATCTATTTCCCCTTCATCATATATAAATATATTTACATCTTTATATGCCTGTATTTACATCTCTATGACTACCCTTTGCCTCCTAGTTCTTTCCTCTATTTCTTTGTACTTTCCTCTTGCCCCACTATCATGTTCTGCCTTCATTTGGGTTTTAGGCATTCCTTTTGGTTACACTGCCCTTGATCCAGCCCTGCAAGTCCTCGCGCACCCTCCTTGACATTGATTTTGGATCACTTGTTGTTCCCTTGTCCCTGTGCTTGTTACCACCCTCTTCCTTTCCCCCACGTCCCCTACCCCCATGCTCCCTGGATCTGTCATCCTAGTCTCTCTTCTGGCTTGTTTATTCTGCCTATCCCTTCCAGGTAGACATGCTATGTACCATCACCAGACTGAATGCAACGAAGCGACAACAGAAAGTAAAACATTGGCGACAACTACAACATACACACACACACATGCATACATATATAACCGTATGAATAGTTCAGGTTCTGTTTGTTTTCCTTCACATGTGCTTTCCAGTCAATTCTGGTGGGGAGCCACGCTCCGGCACTGCCTCTATCCCTGGGGACCTCACTGCTCTGCTCCCGCCACTGCTCTGATGCATGCCCCCAGAGGCTGGCGTTCTGCGGGTGAGCTCATGGTGGGAGAAGTCTTATATTTAGGTCTTCAGACACATTTTTATTACTCCCTTTGCATATTTCCTTTGGCTAGCTCATAAATTTAAATATACCTGTTTTGCAAGAATATCATAGAAAGTTTTTCACAATTTATATGCCACAAACAATGAAGGAAATCTGGCTCTAGGGTCTTTATCAACACTGCGTTTTACCATTTTGAAATTTTGATCATTTTGATATTGACAAACACTTTTAATTAACATTTTTACTTAATTTTCAGGGAGATGAACTAGTTGCTATTGTATTTAATTTGTTTCAAAATGATTCTAATGATTTCTATGCAACACTGAACTATTTATTTCTTAACAGTTCATGACAAACCAAAAGATTGACTGTAATATATCTCTTTAAATGAAGGTTTAACATTATTTAGTGACATTATCATGTTTGAAAGTGTTTTGTCAAGCATTGCCCGTGTAGTATGTGATGGTCCTGAATTATGGTGAAAATTAAATGAGATGAAAAAGTAAAGTGTTGCTCCCTGAACGTAGCACAATGCTAGAATCCAATCAATTGGGTTTTTAATGCCATTGTTATATTAAGTAAACAAAGTTTGGAGTAAATAAGTGATAAGGAAACTAATATTCTAAGCAAGATTGTTTAAATTATTAGATATGAACATATTCTGGTGTTTGTGCAGCTGCGGTAAGCTGATACACATGGATACCCATTGAAATCTAAGAAGTTCCGTGTTCTGTATATTGAATACATCATTATAATTACAATCATCCCCGTCGTTTGCTGAGTAACCACGAGCATCCTGGCAGGGGAAGCCCGCAAGCTCTAACTCACAACATGTTCATTCTGACGACTTCCAGGCCACACTGAACTACTACTTTCTCAGCAGTTCATGAAAACTAAAAGATTGTTTTCTCTAAATGAAGAGTTAACGTTATCTTTCTGATTCCTATTCGAGGATTAGTGAGTGACATCTTGAGCTGCCTGCCACAGGTCAGCTGTTTGAAGACATGAGCTGCTTCTCAGCAAGAAAACGAAATGAGGCTGTCTGATCCTCTACCACTTTAAAGTCTTGGAAACTTACAGAGCCAGTTCTAGTCCATCCTGTAGCCACAATGAAGACCAAGACAGCGTCAAGAAAAACATGTAAAGTTTGCTCTAGATCACACAAAAAGCAAGCGACAAAACCAAGATTTCAATGGGGTTGGTATGACACAGAGCGCAAGCCAAAGAGATGAGTGCCACTGTTTGCTGTCTGCAGAAATCGTTGCCATCCTTTTTTGGTGTGAGGGTGATGGTTAGTGAGTGCTACCTTACCTTGGTGGTTCC
>NW_022104341.1:19223772-19246567 GCF_000313985.2 Echinops telfairi
CAAGTTGAGAATTAAGGGATGGAGAAAAATATACCAAGTAAAAATTTGAAGTCTTGAAACCTCAAGAGACCAGTTTTACTCTGTTCTACAAAGTCACTATGCATTGGAATTGACTAGCTGAGAGAGAGCTTCACAATATTATTTGTCATGGTGAGCTGTCATGGAGTCCCAAATCCTAGCAATGCCTTGCACAATAGAAGAAAGCATTGACCAGTCCCTCACGATTCTCACAGTTGTTTATTTCAGCACATTGTTGCAGCCATGGGGCCAACCTACCATTGTGAGGGTCACCTTGGCTTTCATTGACCCTCTACCGAGCATGATGTCCTTCTCTGGGGACTCCCCATCCTGACGACATGCCCAAAGTCCATGAGACCAGTCTGTCATCCATGCTCCTAAAGAGCATTCTGGCGGTACTTCTTCCAGCACAATAAAATGTAATATCAAAGTCATTTTTGTTTTGACTTGTTGTATCTCTTCTGTTGTTATAACCATGCCATGAACACAGCAAGCACGATTCCTGAAACACATTTTCAAGAATTCCTTGTGCTGCTTCGATGATAGAATTGTTGCCATGCAAGCAGAAAACTAGGGTTCAATTCCTGGCCAGTGCACCCCAACTGCAGCCACAATTCCTCAGTAAGCACAGGTTGTGTGTTACTGTGAGTGCTGAATGGGTTTGAGATAAGCTTCTAGACTAAGACAGACAAGGAAGAAAGACTTCACAATCTATTCCTGAAGACCAGTCAAAATCACACTAACTCCTGGGTCACTTTTGAAAAATTATATTTTTCCAGGAATTCTAGTATTTTCATCATTTCATGCTTTTTAACTGGAAAAAAAAAATCTCTTCTTTTTTTGG
Source organism: Echinops telfairi (assembly GCF_000313985.2). Taxonomy (NCBI): domain Eukaryota; kingdom Metazoa; phylum Chordata; class Mammalia; order Afrosoricida; family Tenrecidae; genus Echinops; species Echinops telfairi. Next base: position 19,224,635 of record NW_022104341.1, read on the forward strand.
CTAAAATGAAGCTTTATTATGCTCTCCTATCTACTTTTACTTTCTTTTTTTCCTTTTTTCTTTCTTTCTGCCAGCCTTGTCAGAAATGTATTGCTGGCCTTTACATATTCACATACACTGATAGTGTCTTAGGCTGCGTTCTCTGAAGAAGTAATCCCAGTATCATGTATATCATATCATATATATATGTGTGTGTATATATATACACATGTATATATGTATGTATATACACATATTTATAATTAGCTATTTAATTAAAAGTTCAACTATAGTATTGGAGAAGAATATTGAAAGTACAGTACTGCAAAAAAAAAAAAAAACCACAAGCAAATACGTTTTGGAAGAAATACAGCCAGAGTGCTCTTAGAAACAAGGATGGTAAGATTTTGTCTTATGTATTTTGGACATATTTTCAGGGAAGCTAGTCCCTGGAAAAGGACATTATGCTTAGTAAAGTAGAAGGTGAGTGAAAATGAGGAAGGCCAACAGTGATATGGATTAATTCAGTGGCTATAACAATGGTCTCAAACACAACAACTGTGAATGAAACACAATTGTGAATGTGGTGCAGGATGGTGCAATGCTGTACATAGGGCTACAATGAACTGGAACTGACTTGATAGTACATAACAATCTCTCTCTCTCACTCCATTAACACACACACATATGCAGAGAAGTTTATATGAAGGAAATGGTTCACCACATTGTAGAGGAAGGAAAGTTGCAAGATTGTGGATCAAATGTTAAGTTGGGAGATAATTAGACATATCTTCTACCATCATCTACTTCATAGCTCATTTGTCCTGAACACGCATCTCAGCTGGCTGTAGTTTTTTATCTGATGGGGTGATTCAAACATTTATTCTTTTTGTTTTGTTTATCATTTCTTTGTTTCCAAAACCACTTTATTGGAAGCTAATATAGATATCATGTCTTTCCATGGTTCAATCACATCAAGCAGTATTGGACAATTACTACCACAATCAGAAGATGTGGGTGCTATTAACAATCCTTCAGTAACTGTTGTTGGTGTGCTTCTTCCATGTGGATTTAGTTAACATCTAACTTAGATGATTGCTTGTGTGGAAACAAGCCTATAAAACCCCATCTGAGAGCTGGGCACCATCTAATTTATTCACCACACTTTGCTATAGCACCCTATCTTCTGTGTTCCCATCTTAAGGGTGAGTATTGAGCAAGGCCATGATGTAAGAACTAATTGTTCTTAAATTGGATTTAGGATCATGCGAGCCCCAAACCCATTCCTGGGTCCATGTTTTTTATCTGCCTTTGGCTCCATTTAGACCTCCTTGTTAATTTATGACAGAGAGTCTTACAAATCATTTCCCTAGGGTATAAAACTCTTCTGTTAATATTGTCACTGATTAGCCCCTGGTACTAATTTTTAGAGCACTGTTTAGAGAGGGATATTGGGTATTGTATGTTAACTCCATATCATAATACCTGAATTATTCACTTGTACAGAATCAACCCTTTTGTGGCTGGACTCCATTTGCACAAGCAATGGGAGGCTGTTGGTGAAAATTTGTAATAATATTCACTGAGAATGTCAGTCCAGGTTTTCTAGAATAATATATATCTCAACAGCATATAGAGCATCGATGTAGTAGGTCAATGATTGCCCACCTACCAACAGTTCAAAAATCATGATATAGCTATCTTCTGCTTCTTCAAACACCATGAATTTTCAATCTTAAGTCCCCAGGTTACAAGTGTGTTTGAGGTAGAGTCTAGTTGACCTAGTGGCATTTCCACATTGAATCTCACGGGTTCAGCTTTTGCTGCATGGGGTGTGCCATAAAGATCCAGTATGTGCCCAGAAACAGGGGCCACTATGGCTTATTCGGTGCATATCACCAGAAATACCTCTTCTTAGGGTCCTTAACAGTATTTTTAGTCATCCCCCTGCTCCCTCTTGGAGGTCGGTCCTACTGTTTCTCCTACCAGCAGTCAGGCACTGTGCTCGCCCAGACGTGCTGGCTCCCTGCCCCTCTCCTGACGTGGCTCTCCTTTGGTGTCCCTCATCGCTCTGACAGGGCTCTCTACTTGGCCGAGGGGACTTCATCATAAATTGGCCTGACAGCTTTTCAGGAATCAACATTCCTTCCCTTAGCAATTTGAACCCAGTTGGCAAGAGGAGCCCCCCACCAAAGTGACCTTCAAAATACTTACCTAGAGTATATAATTTTCAGCTTCTTTTAGTCTCCAGGAATGAAGAGGGACATGACAGGACAGCAATTTGAGGATGTAGAAGACGTGAAAAAAAAAAGTGGGGGGAAGTGCTGTCATCCATCCAAACAGATGAGTTTGAAAATTTTTTCCAGGAAAGGAATCGCAGATTTGACAATTATATTAAGTGTCATGGAGAGTACTTTGAAGGTGCTAAGTTTGTTTTGTAAAAAAATAAAAATAAAATACATAGCTTTGGAGAAAGAAATTGTGTTTGGGGGGTACCCCCCAAATGATTCACTGGCAACCGTCAGGCTCTCTACCATGCTGACTGGCCACCCTGGCCAGCAGACTGGATGCCTTGCAAGCCTGAGCTTGTGCCTGTCCTGTTACTCGTCCCAAGATCAGTGGACTCAGATAGTATCTGTCCTTTTGTGATTTACTAACTTCACTCAACAGAATGTTTTCCAGAACCTTCCATGTCACGAGGTGTTTCATGGTATCATCATTGTTTTTAAAGATGCATACTATTCTATTGTGTGTATATACCAGAGGGTGTTTTGTTTTGTTAAATTCAATCCTCCACAGATAGGAATTTAGGCAGTTTCCAACCTCTTGCTATTGTGAACTTGGGTTTTGCCCAGTAATGGTATTGCTGGATCATAAGGCATTTCTATTAACACCTGTTTTAGGAATCACCATATAGCTTTCAACAGTTGTCTAATCTTTATTCTTGAAGAGTCTAAGCCATTAGTAGTCATATCAGAATTGAGTTACTGTGGTTTACCATTGATTTTAATCAAAAGGTATAGTAGTAATAAAAGACACCCTAAGGCAGTGGTTCTCAACCTTGCTGATGCTGCGACCCTTTCATACAGTTCCTCATGTTGTGGTGAATACCGACCAAGAACTTATTTTCATTGCTACTTCATAACTGTAATTTTGCTACTGTTATGAATCATAATGTAAATATCTGATATGCAGGATATATTTTCATTGTTCCAAACTGAACATAATTAGGCATAATTAAAGCATAGTGATTAATCACAAAACAATATATAATTCTATAGTGTGAAATATTTATGTGTTTTCCGATGGTCTTAGGCGACCCCTGTGAAAGGGATTGAGAACCATTGCCCTAAGGGCTCTCCAGTATTCTAGATACTCTCTCTTTTACCTCCAGTATATAATATCAATCCAATTTCCCCTTGGTACCTTGGATCAGTCACATCAACCAACCCCCAAATTCCTTCTTTGCCTGTTGATCCAGAGTTATGAGGAATCTAAAGCAGTCAGTTGGCATTCTTAACTTCCAATTTTATGGAATCTGTGTTGCGTATTTAGGTGGGCATATCATTCCCTTTAAAACTAAGACTTTCGGACCCTAAAAGCATAAAGTTATAGGGAAAGGGAACAAAAACTTTGTGAACAAATCCCTAAGAATTATAGTGAATGATGCTATAGCCTTTCCACTCATGTTTCTGGATCTATAAGTTCTTGCTCTTAGAGAGATAAAACCATCTTTTGGATGCTAGTTTTGAGAACATGTAGCCTTTGGAAAACTGAACCAGAACTGCAAGGTATTACCACTATTGGTGCCAAAATTGTGTCTTTAGAAGGCTATACCATCATTTTATAAAGACAGCTGGTTCGTGCTGATGGGTAACGTAGGAAGGTCAGTGAATTGCATGAGCATGAGCTTGAGCCATTGCTGTACTTCCTTTGCTGTACTCTACCTTGAACTGAGGTGGTGCTTTGTGGGATACCAGGAGAGCAGAGAAGGCATCTTGTAAGTCCAAAGATGATAATTTTTGCAGAAGCATTGCCTGCAGGGAAGTCAAGTCTGTACTAAGTGTCAAATCCAGTAGGAACAAAATACTGCCCTTCCCATGATGGAAAAGAGCCTATGTAATCAATCTGCCAACCATTGCTGATTGGTCTTTCCAAGGAAAGTTGGTGTCTGATGCTGGCAGATCCAGCACGAAGCCATGGCTATGACTCAGCCGGCGTGAGAGGAAGTCCAAGTTATTGAACCCATGCATAGCTCCCACCCCTGCCACCACGGTCACTTTGTATGCAACCCCATTCAGCAATGACAGGAGTTGCTTGGGAAAGAGGATGACAGGTTTCCACAGTGTATGTTATCCTTTCCATTTGATACTTACAATCCTCTTTGGCAGAGGTAAACTTTTGGTTAGCATTCACAGGCATCAAATATTTTCGCTTTTTCAGCCCATTCTAAGAGGTCTGTCCACCTGCCTCTCCTCAACACTTCCTTGTCACCTATTTTCCAGTAGTGCTTATTCTAAGTCCTGGAGCACCTTGAGAACCCATGGACCACCTTCTGCAATGCTTTGTTCTCGTACCCATAAATCACTATGAGCCAGCAACTACAATACGACAGGAACATGTGACAGGAGAGCCCTGATGGTGCTGTTCGGTAAGTACTGACTCCTAACCAGAGAGACAGGTGTTCAAACCCACCAGCCACTTCGAAGGAGAAACACGAGACTGTTTGTTATTTTAAATCCTATAAAGGTTTGCTATGAATCAGAATCGATGGCAGTGAAGATTTCTGGTTTTGTTGTATTTTTTATGTCTGAATTATAGAACTGTAATTGTTTCCTTTTATAGATCTATAAAAATCTGAATGGCAGCCATTTGATATAAATACTTATATGACTTCCAAATACTCATCCAAACTCACTTCAGGTTATCTTATATTAAGACTTAGATATTTGATAATATAGAAAAAACAGTTTCTGGTAGTTTTATGCCAGTCAGTTCTGCTAAAGTCTTTCCCTCTAATTTTTGTTGTCCCATTGTAATGACTATTTTTTAAAGTAATAAAAGGTTAATAAAAGCTATGAATATTTTTGTTTAACTGCCTTTTAAATGAACCGACCTCTTAAAGGTTATCCTAATCAAAGTCTCAAAAAGCCGCTCAAATCAACAGTGAAACATTGACATATCTAGTGGCATTTGGATCATAAAAGAGCTCCAGATGAAACAAATGAATGCGAAGGACCTAAATATGGATATTATTTATTTATACAGTCACATAAAATCTTTTCATTTTTAAACATAGATCAAGATATCCACATATATGCAAATTATAAAGTACATTTGATAGAAGCTTGTATCAACAATCACATATTTTTTAAAAGAAGCTTTTTTCCCCACAAAGAATGGTATTCTAGAAAAGGAACACTATATTAGAAACATATTAAATATTTTAAATGGATATATGTTGTCTCAACCAAGATATTCAAATAAAATAAGTAAAACTACCAGAAAGGGCTAATCGTAGCAAAACAAATTAGAGTGAATGAAAGCTTTTTTCTTTTGATACATAACAACATCAAATAAAATGAAGAGATTGGAGAGAGAATATATATCACCAATAAATAAGTAAGGGCATAAAATAAATGAATGATTGTTCTGAATGGCTAATGCTCTGAATTAAGATAGAAATTATTTGGTTGACTGAGAAATTATATAGACTCTGATAAAAGTTTCATTAACAAAAGACAAGTAAAGAAGAAATTGGGATAATGGAACACATGCAAATTTTCAAAATTGCATGCCATAAACCTAGATAGTTAATTCCTCAAAAGTATTGTTAAAGTGGTCTGAAGCATAAGGCATGTTTCAGTAAAACTGAAAACAAAAACGAAACAGAAAATATGAATCTGACTTAAGAATTAAAATCTGTGCTTCAAGGTATGGAACAGCATAGTCTATTAAGAAGAGGTAAATGCTATAAGGCTAAATCTCATAAATTACTTGAGTTCTTGAAAAATATTAAGACTTGTATTTTCCACAAGTCATAAGGTGATGGTTTTTATCTGTGATAATACTACAAGGATAAATAGAACTGATGCCAGATTTTCTGGTTCAGTGGTCTAATAAAACAAAGAGAAAAACAAAGAACACTTTATCAAGCATGCAATTCATCTACCCCGTTCTCAGACCCATGTGTGAGACTGAGTGAGAGAAGCAGCCCCTATACTCCTTTTGAAAAGAGAGAATCGAGTTACATTCTCCTCAGTCACTATTGGAACAAAATGGCTAGCACCACATTCTGTGCTTTCTGCTGTTTGGCTAAGAAATAAAGGAGATGGTGCTTTCTGCACATCCACAAAAATGAGGAGGCTGGAAATAATGTTTTAAAAGACTTTTATACTGCTTATACTCTAAAGATCTCTTATAATAAAATTCAAAACAATAAGCTATTAATAATCCATGTTCACGTAACCTTATAAATAAGGCAGTGTACTTTGAGAATCTTAAATCATTAATGTTTTTTATGTCTGTTTTTTGTTTCTTTTATATGAACAGGTCTGCACGAGTCTGCATTAATTAAATTTAAGTAGGATTTCTGAGCCTGGATCATCATTAAGTCTGTGGCCCTGATTTAAATCTGCAGTAAAACATTTCTCCATTAAGTCTTGTGCTTTTGTGTCATATTTCATACACTAGTTGTCTCTTAATTAAATCCATGATGGTCCACCAACACAGACTATTAAAATAACTATACTTTGCACTTGACATATTTATGAGACAGTCATAAGACTATAGACTGATACTTGAACTACTCACTGAGAAATGCTAATAAGATTATGATGAAGGTAAGATTAGAACACTCCTCTGATTTTGCTTCTCTTCCTTCTAGAGATTTATTTTTATAACTGTGGTTTCCTTCTGCCTCCGATTCTGACTTTTTCTCCAAACCAAATGAAAGCTCTTTCATTGTAGAATAACTGTAAATTAATAGTCAATAGACACCTTGCGAAGTGCTAATTTATATCACATGATGCTAATATAAACATTGAGATACAGTCTCCTCTGAGTTTTTGCTGTATACCATATTCACAGCTGCAAGTAAATACGTTAATCTAAATAAAATTTTGCCAAGCCTTTAGGTGTTCAGAGTGAAGACAACGCACAGGACTGAAAAGGAAAAACCACCGTGCGTGAGGTTAACTTTTAGATGGGGTGAAATAAGTCCACCTACGTCAGCCTTTGCTAGGAGGAAGTTTCAGTCTGCTCATCACAAAGAAGGCACATCTTTTCCTGGGTGAAGTTTTGGAGAATTTATCACAGCATATGATAAAAGAGAGACTTTCCAGTTAATTTTACTTGCTTTCACTGGCCTGACACACGTTTTTCTGTTTGTTTCATTCTCTTAGAAATATTTGATTGTTTGTTTATTTGTTTGCAAGGTAGGGGATGGAGTCTTTTTTTAAAAAAATCACTTTATTGGGGGCTCGTACAATTCTTATCACAAGCCATCCATCCATCCATTGTGTCAAGCACATTTGTACATTTGTTGCCATCATCATTCTCAAAATATTTGCCTTCTACTTCAGCCCTTAATATCGGCTCCTCATTTCACCCCTCCCTCATGAGCCTTCCCTCTCCGTCCCGCATGAGCCTTCATAATTCATAAATTATTATTATTTTGTCATATCTTTCACTGGCTGACGGCTCCCCTCTCTCCCTTCTCGATTGTCCCTCCCCCAGAGAGGAGGTGATACTTAGATTCTTGTAATCGGTTCCCCCTTTCTTAAAGGGAAGCAATGTGTCTGATCAATCAGTAAGTTTCAAATAACCGGCTGTTGTATCAAAGAGTGTGTAGACAGAAGGAGCACAGGTAGCTCCTTCCCCAAGTGATCTGACACAAACAGTAATTAACCATCGGGAATAGTTCATAGCTGTGAAGTCCGTTTATATGCTTCTTATTCATACCAGGAGATGTTCTGCAGCTTTTAAAAATAGTACTGTGAAAAGCATCATTCAGCTCTATTTTTTCAGTAGAAGATTTTTAAAGTACGACAAGTGAGAGATTAATGTAAAATAAAACATAGTTTTATTATAGCATTGGTCTGAGATGAAAAATCTAAGGAGAAAATAAATTCTAATGTCTTGTCAAGAATATCAGCCACAGTCAGGCAACTCCAGCAAACACATTAAATCTAATGAAATCACCCTCACGTTCTCCTGACACTGGTAGTAATTAAAATAACTTGTTTCAAAAAAATTGGTCCTATACATGAATACTTATTGGCAATTATTTCTTAGTTCTTCAAACCAAAGATAACATAATTTGATTCTCACACAATTTTCTTGTAAATGCAGTTCATATTGGGTTTTATATGCAGCTTAAGACTGTTAATTGCCATTTTGAGCCTCACAGTAAGATAGAGTTCAATATGTCGCTTTTCTCAAGCATAAAGAAATGTTTGAGAAATGCTTGTCTTAGTCTAATGAACTGTGAATAATTTACATCCTGAGTCGTATTTTCCAGTATAAATGGTTCTGACTTTTCTTAAAGCTTGTAAAGCCTAATCAAAGTGTTACATTGATCTGATTAAAGGAATCTGGCAAAATAAAAGATGAATCCAGCGCTTCGTAAATGCTGCGTTGGCGTGGTTTTGCGTTTGTTAAGGCCGTTTACAAAAAGTCCATCCGGATCTATTTTTCCTTGTACCATTCTAGACAACCTATTTTAAACAAAGACTTTTATTTTATATGTTTGTGAGAAAACATTATCTCACAAAATATTTCCAAAATCCCCTACGTCCTGGCAGGCACACTCGAAAATTTCCTGAATTTACACGGACCAAGTATTCTGTCAGGAAAAAAAGCGAGGGGGCGGGGTGTGTGTGTGTGTGTGTGTGTGTGTGTGTGTGTGTGTGTGAGAGTGTGAGCATGTTTCAATCTGAAAGAGTTACAAACATGAGTCGTGATTTCAACTAGTTCTGAGCACGTGTGCTAGGAGGACTGCGCCTGGGAGATGAAACTATGGACCGGCCTTCCCCTGGGAACCCTAGAAGCAGCCGCTCTGTACCGCTGATGAGAGGGTGGGCCGGACCACATTTTGTCTTGCACGAGAGCCTGGAAAATAAATAAGCTGATTTAATATTCATTTTATCTTTGGCCAAGGCTCACCTTTTCTGAAGGCATATTTTTAGAGGAACATAGATATAGTCAAGGAGCTTCAAAAAGTTTGTGGATAATGAACGAAAAAATAATAGGATTCCCCCCTCCCCACAAACTTTTCGAAGCCCTTTTGTATCAGAGAATGTATGAAGCAAAAAGAATTATAGAGACAATCTGATTTCACTCTTTTTTTTTGTAATTGAAGAAACTAAGCTCTTCAGAAACTAAGGGACACTTTGATTGTTCCATAATCATGCAGGAGAATGATCAGAAACAGAACAAAGGGAAACCTTGATGTTGATCATTCAAAATTAGGAAGAAATGTGGGAGATACCTGTGTAGGAGCCAGTAAAAATAAATATACTTTCTGAGTCCTTATCATGGTCTGCCTATTAAAGAGAATCTCTGCGTAAGGCTAGGTGCCTGACAGCTATGCCATTTCTTGCTTCTCACTTTGAAAGTTTTATGTAAGGAATAAAAGGGGGGGATGATTTATTTGCATTTGGAATCTAACCAATTTTGAAAGTTCATGAAGTAAATTGCCAGAAAGGAATCCCACTGTGTTTTGTATATAAGGTTCAATATAAATGTATACAGTATGTGAATGTACATGTGGCTGCATATATGTATTTTAAAAAAATAATTCAAACTCACTACCATCTAGTTAATTCAAGAATCATAGAGACCCTATAGAAGAAATTAGAACTTCCTAAAGGCTGTACTTTTTTAAAGCATTTTATTGGGAGCTTTTACAAATATTATAACAACCCATAATTCAATTAGATCAAGTATAATTGTGCAATTACTGACACCATCATTTTCAAAACATTTTCTTTTTTCTTGACTTCTTTGATATCAGCTCTGCTTTATCTCCTCCCTCCACACCCTACCCCCCAGGAACCCTTATTCTTATAGTTATTATTATTATTATTTGCCATATCGTACCCCATCCACTGTATCTGTTCCCCCACAATTCTGTTATTAATTTACCTTGAGTAGGGTTATACAGTCATCTTTGCTATTGTTTCTCCCTCTCCCCACACCACTTCCCGTACTCATAGGGAATCGTTGCTCCCATTACTATTTCTGATGGTTTTATCTATCTTGCATTTCATGCATCAAACCATTTTCATTATACAAATGAATATTCACAAGTCTAACAAGCTTAACAAGGGAAAATGGAAATATAATAGAAAGGGGAGGAAATATTAAAGAACTAGAGGATGGTTATGTGGTTCATCTGTGCTATACTGCACTGTGGATAGATCTTTCCTCCCTTATGGTCCTTCTGTGAGGGACTGTCCAATTATTTTACAAGTGTGTTTTGGATCTCCACCTTGTCTACACTTCTTCATGTCAATTTGAGTGCTTGGTTTTGAACTTCTGATACCTACTCCCGTTGACACCTCATGAACCCACAGATGACGTGATTCTTCCATGTGGGCTTTGTTGCTTCTTAGCTAGATGGCCACTTGTTTAGTTACAAGGCTTTAAGACCCCAGATTCTGTATCTTTTGATAGCCGGGCACCATCAGCTTTCTTCACGACATTTGCTTAAGCACCCCTTTTGTCTTCAGTGATCTTGTCGGGAAGGTGAGTATCATACAATGCCCCATCATTAGAACAAACCATTCTTGTACTGAGGTAAGATTTAAGTAGAGGCCCAAAGTTTGTCTGCTTCCTTATTGTACTTGCATACGCACACATATATGTATGTTGACTAATATACATACCATTATATAGTCATATATTTATGAGTATATACATATCTATATTTATACCTAGGTATAGGGTTATTCATTTCTAGTTCTTTCCTCTTTTTATTTCCTCCTGCCGCACTATTCTATTTACCTATCCTTCAGCTTCATCTTTCTCCCTCAGAGCAGCTGGTGGTTTAACAAGCCCAGTGCTAACCCAGAAGGTCACCAGGGCTCCTTTCAGATGTATATAGTCCAGTGTGAAGGTGGAAAATTCGAGTAAGTCAGGAAAATCATCAGGCAAGTCTAGAATATGAGTAGTATCCACCAAAAAGGATTACAATTTGGAAACGGAATTCTAACCACTGTCCAGAAAGTTGAAGGAGATGGTCACATTAAGTTTGTTGTGCCATGAATAACTAGAAGGAGGAGGTAAGTCGAGTGGTTTAATTCAAGGCCTAGCACAAAAGGAATGAAGAATTAGTGGTGACTGACATGTTGTGGAAAATCAGAGCATAAATAGAGTGAGAAAGTTTATCATTAGGAGGTTAGTAAATTTTTTTTTCTAAAGGGATAAAAGGGAAATATCTGGGGCTATGAACACTATATGGTCTCTGTCAGTACCCCACTCTGCCATTTGTAGCATGGAAGCAGCCATGCTTTTAGGTGCCAACCAGTCAGTTGCAAATCAGAGTCACCCTATGTATAACAGGACAGAACACCAGCTGGCTCTGCACCCAACTCACAATGGTTGCAATGTTTGAGCCCATTGTTGCAGCCTCTATCTCAATCCATCTTGTCCAGGTTTTTTCTCTTTGAACTTCCATCTCTTTTACAAGCATGAGGTTCTCTTCCAAGGGATCATCTCTCTTGATAACATGTCCAAAGTATGTAAGAGGAAACAGCCATAGAGACGTAAAAAACAAATAATTGTCTTTTAATAAATCTTTATTTTAGAAAGAGACAACCGGGAAGATTTTGCCTGACCACTGTAACTTATCAACCTCTGTTCTAGGTAGGGAATCCTAGAGGCAGGGTGGTTGCGTGTTGGGCTGCTAAGGGCAAGGTGAGCAGTTAGAAACCACAGCCCTCTGGAGGAGAAAGAAGAGGTTCCTAATTCTGTAAAGATTTAGTCTCAGAAACCCACAGGGGCAGTTCTACTCTGTCCTGTAGAGTCACAGTGAGTCAGCATCAACTCGATGGCAATGAATTTGTGGGGAGGGGAAATTCTAGGTACACTAAGTATTGAACTGCTGTCCTCAAAGTTGGTGACTCAAACCCACCAGCTGCACCACGGGCGGCAATCTGCTCCTGTAATGATTTAAAGTTTTAGAAACCATATGTAGGGTTGCTATGGATCAAATTGACTCAATGACCATGGATTTTTGTGTGCGTGTGAAGCGAGGGTGTTTTATTCCAGGACAGTAGACAGAAAATAAAAGATTACTAGGTAAATTTTGAATTGATTGATAAATAGATGACAGATAAAATAGATTTAATTATTTTAACAGCAACATACCTACAAGTTTAGAGATGTATCTAAATGTTATTGAAATAGTTGAGGCAATAATAATTAAGAAGAAAAGAGTTGAGGCATGTTGTTTTCTAATAAAAATGAAGCACCCGTTTTTACTCCAATATCTGGATTCCTTATCAGATAAAATTTAGATAATTGCTGCACTTTTGTGATAATGGCCATAATTCAGTGCTCACATATCACTGAGGTCTAGTAGGTCTTGGATGTGGGCTTGATGTTTGAACAGAACTAGTTCACAGCCACATATTACAGAAACATAGGAGGGAGCTAATGCCTTCCTTCTGACTAATAGTTTTCCCAAGAGTCCAGAACTCTAGGCTTTCAAAGCCTTCAGTTTCCCTTGTATAGTAGATATTTTCAAATTTGGAAGAAAAAAAAACCAACTGAATTGTTAAACGATGATGGTGAGGCATTACCTTTATCCCCCATTCTAGTAACAGGCAGCACCCTCGGCCAAACCGGAGAAAGCTTTTATTTTCAATATTCCTATTTCTCATTCTCCTGTTTCCCACACACCAGCAAATCCCTGACATCCAACATCACCTGTACTCTGTTCTCGTCTGAGTGACCATATCGTTTCTGGAGTGCTGACATGATCCTGAGACAAGATTTACTGCTTCCAATCTTGCCTCCCTGTCTTAAACACCTCAGGCGGCATAACTTTAAAAAATATATAAATTGGATCATCTCCCCTCCAATAATTAAAATGCTGTCATGGCTTCTGATTATAGAGAGAATAAAATCCATGATATGTACTGAGCTTTATTCTACTTAAAGATTTCATCTTTATTACTCTCTCCTGTATTTGCCACACCTTACCCAAAGTGGTTTTCAGAATTTGGGAACACTAACATTGGCACAGAAGGCACTTTATTTTACTCCGCACTCACTTTCTGCCCTGTGTTGAACTTTCTCATATCTTGATGTGAGTAATTCCCTTGGTCCTAACTGAAACATTGAAGGAAGACACAGCGTTCTACTCAAAAAGAGTTACAGCCTTGGAAACTCACCAGGCCAGTTGGACCTGTCCAATAGGGTTTCTGTGAACTGGCATTAACTTGCTGGCAATGAGTTGGCAGTTGTAGCAGCTGCATCCAGTCACCACACATTACCTTCTTTTCTTTTTCACTCCAAAGCACACTTGTCAATGCCTAAAAAGATTTACTTATTTGTGTTGGGTCCCTCACCACCCCCAGAATAAAAGGATCCTAAAGAAAAAGAATATGTTATGACATCCCTCAATGACTGGAAAAACCAATCAACCCAATGCTATTGAATTGTTATCTGTATAGTAGAGGATCCTTAGGGGGTTTGAAACTATATATTTTACAGAAACAGATGGCCTCAGTGTTGTTGCCAGGAATTGCTGGTAGATTTGAACCACTGACCTTGAAGTTATCAGCTCAGTGCCCAATCCACTATGCCACCAAAGCTCCTTTGACACAAGGTAGATGCTCACTAAATATTTTTTGAAGAATGAACAAATGGATGAATCAGTATGACACTTCTACAAGCAATTCTTATGTGACATTTAAAATAGCCTTATAATATAAATGGAATAAATCACATTATTGGCAAAGTCTGAGAGAAGTAGCAAGATTTTTTTCGCAATCACTAAGATTTTTAATGGCAGAACTACAGCATTAAATACAATGTTTGTCTGAAAAACCCAGTTTGTTTATTTAATAAAACTGATATAATATTACTTATATATCAAGAATGATACTGAGCATTTCAAAAATACTAATCCTTTTAATATTTGTAATAACTTTTATAATAAATAGCTACTATGGTCATTGTTTTTGGATGAGAAAAAGTCAAGAGTAAAAAGACTCAATAACTACAAAACCCCACGAATACCAGGTGCTAGGGTTGGCACAACAGCCACAATAATGAACTCAAGCAGCCCAGTGTCAGTGAGGGTGACTAAAGCCCGGGCCACATTTTGTCCTGGTGAACGTGGGGTACCAGGAGCTGGGGTTGACTTGATGCCATCTATCTATTACATCGTTTCTAATTCTGCCAGTCCTTTTGGTATGGCAAGATGATTAATTTTGACCATATTACTTTATTCACTCGTACAACTTAAAAAAAAATCATTATATACAGAGCGGGGTGGTGGGGGGGCTTCAAAATGTCCATGGAAAATGTAATATAATAGGCATCAATATAATATATGCATATTATGTACATATATCATTGGCTTCATTTAATATTTTAATTTCAGTATATTCTAGATTGACTGCTTAAAGAGCAAACAGATCCATCGTCTTCTCCACTACTCACATGGCTGTTTATTAGTAACCCATATGATATACTCCTTGCAACGGAGAGGTTTCATTAGTCCTAATTTAAATTTCCATTTACATTCATCTTTCTCTATTTTTTTAATTTAAAAGTGTTGCTGCCTTCTGTGGACAATAGCCTTTCTTCCATTTGAATTTACTAGATGACTTCATAATTTAAGCATGGTACATAACTCTTTTGAAATTGTCTTTTAAAAAGCAAAGATCCCAACTTTCCAGAAAGCCTTTTACAATTAATGGAAAATGGCTGGCTGCCAGTGTAGGAGCCTCAAAATGCTGCCTGTCACAGAGCCAACCTGGTAGTTAGCAGTGCTGTGAATACTCCTATGAATGCAGAATTCAAATTACCTGGTGTTAGTGCATTGATATGTCTAAATTTCAAATCAGATAAGCTGTCAATTTTATTTGAATAAACTTCATCCCCACAGAGGCGGAAACGCTCCTTTACTCCCCCATCACTCCTTTGTCTTTTAAAAACTGAAGCCACTACAAAGCTGGTATTGTGAGACATTGAGTTTTTAAAAGTAAAAATTAAGTTGGCAGTGATGTTAAAATTTATTGGCCCACTTCAGTAAAAAATAAAAAAAATCTACAGATGGACTTATAATATTTTACTTTTATTCAGACTTTATAAAGCTGGACTCCTGCTTAAGTAGGAGGTGTGGAAATTAATTATTTTCCTCCCATGTGTACCATCCTCTTGTGGCTTCTGTCATAAATCAGCACATTGTCGGGTTTTATAACCAGGATTCTGTCTCCAAGTGTGCCTCATTAAGTGGACCTTATCACAGTCTAGTTTCTTGATTGGCTCTTCTTCATCATGTGACCCAGTGCCTCATTAGTTATATTTATAAAGTGGCAGAGTTCAAAGTAAAAAGAGATAGCAGAAAAAGTCAGTCTGAAGGACCTTTAAGATCATGCATGTAGCCCAACTTCTTCACTTACAATGAAGGAAATTAGGCTGGATAGTTCAAGGCAAAGCTGGTATTTGGAGACAAGGCAAAAGTTTATTGCCTTTCTCAATCCATGTGTCATCAGTTCCTTGATATAATAAAACAAAATGCCAAGTAGACCCAATATTAGGTGAATTATTAATACACTGTGTAGCCTTAAATTTGGAAACCTAACCATGCCACTGCACAGCAAAGACGTGTGGTATGATATTCCCTGGCCTGTAGCATCCAGTTTAAACACCAGCATATACGTGCCCTGAGAGGCCACCTCCTTCCTTTCCCAGTTTCCTGTCTTAAGCTCCACGAAGGCATGTTAATGAACACTTTACCACATATGCCAGGACCCAGCACAGATTTCTCTCCTTGTGTTCTCTCCGACGGGGAGAGGCAGAGGCAATCAGCTAATGACGCTGTCTTTCACGATTAGAACAAGCATGTTCTTTCTGTAGAAGCATTTCCTAAGCCTCTCCTGGTCACAGGAGCCCTCAGTTTCAACTGTATCAGTTTCAACTGGGCTACAAACTACAAGGACAGCAGTTTGAATCCATGAGTCATTCCTCCAGAGAAAGATGGGATTTTCTTCTCTGGTAAAGATTTACAATCTCGGAATTTACAGGGACGGTTCTACTCTGTCCTATAGGATCACTATGAGTCAGAATCGACTCGATAATGCAGTGTCTGGGTTGGGGTTTTTTCGTTGTTTGTTTTTTTATTTTTTCTCCAGGCTCCTTAGGGACCCTTCTCTGTGCTTTCATCATAATGTCTATTATATATGCCTTGAAGCACATTTCCTAACTCTCCAGTTCATATCTTGCTGAATTCCTCAACTGGATGAGAGCATCTTGATCATAAAGAGTTTAACTTGTTCATTCTGTGTTCTTAGTGCACACCGTGGTGTCTACCTCCAAAAATCAACCAACGAATCCATTCTGGATCACATTAAAACATTACCCAGCTGGCCTGTTTTGGACATGTCATCAGGAGGAATCAATTACAGGAGATAGATTGACACATCAGTTGCAACAATTGCCTCAGGAATATGGGCAATTCTTATAAGAAAGCACATTTCATTCTGTTGAACAAAAGGTTTCTGTGAGTCGGTGTCCATCCCAAGGCAGCTAATAGCAGTAACCAACAAACAGCAGGTGGTTTGACTCTGGTGCGCATGCAACAGAAAGTTGTTGGATGAATAAATGAAAATGAACTTGTCCAATTGACGAACATGCTTATATGCTCCATCTCGATTTTGTCTGTTTCTATTTCTACACTTACTTATTCTTATTGTTAGATGCCATGGAGTTCATTTATATTCATAATCAATTATTCCATTTAATGAATAGATTGCCCCATAGAGATTTTCAGGATACCATTTCAAAGGGAGCAAATTGCCAAATCTTCTTCCTGTTGAGTGGGTGGATGGGTTCAAGGCCATTCAGTTAGCAGGTCTCCGTCTAGGCCTATGCTCACTGCCATCCAATCAGTTCCATCTCATAGGAAACCTGTGCAGGGTTCACAGGAGCAGGTAGCCTTATCTTTCTCCTGAGGAGTAACTGGTGGCTTTGAACCACTGGCCTTTTGGCTAGCAGTCCAAAGCTTACCTACCAGCACTACAAAGGCTCCTATATAGTTTCTATTATATATTTGCCAGTTTTCTACCATCGTTTCTCTTTCTGGACGTTCATCAAAGAATTCCTAATAATAAAATAATTTCTAGAAACTCTTTAATTGCTTTCATTTTCAACTGTAATTCCCAAGGGCACATAAAAAGATCTAGGTCTATGCATCATAAAGTGAAGTGGAAATTTGGCAGTAAGACCATTAAGTATATCAATATTGATAACTAACCCAAATAATTTAATTCTTGCCATAGAGGACATAAGTGACTGTCTGGCACTGTGTTTTGTATTTATGGCTCTTTAGGGAACATGAACTATGTGGAACTTGTGTAGATATTTCAGATTGAATTTTCTTTTGGGGATGTTTACAAAGATGGGATTAATGCAATACTGGACTTCCTCTGCACGTTTTGTGCACTCGTTGTTTCATTGTGAGTCTTTTTCTTGAAATAGCGGCACTTGGAAGAAGATAGAAAATGTAACTCAGATGAAAGAAGGCTTGTAATATCAAGAGAGAAAAAACACTACGGAAAATAATTGGATTTAAAACTAACTTACTCGTTCTATCTCCAAAATTGCAAGTTACAAGTCATAAATCTACAAATAACACTAAAGTTTTACTGCTTAGTACAATCATAATCTGATGGATTGTAATGAAAATTGCACGTGTATAATATGCTTTTTTAAAGAAGGCAAAGTTTTAGGCTATATTTTACCTATTTCTAAAATTGGAAATTTTTGTTACTGGAAATATAGTAGAACTAAATATGGTTTTTAGGTAAGCAACTTTAATATGCCATTATTACTTTGTAATGGTTGCATAAAAGTTCAATTTATAATAATATTTTGAGATAACTGGTTAATATTGCTAACTATTCAAATGCGGTATTTTTAATGCTTTATTCCCATACTCAGACTGACAAATACTTAGAAAAAATGAAGTACAAAGAAAAATAAAACTGTAAACTATAATATAAATTGTCTTTTGCTGAGAAATTACATATCACAGATTTGCAGAGAAAACTGGAGGTTCTATTCAACTGTGAGAGAATTATCTTGACTTCTGTTGTTTTATTTTTAAGAGTGTTGCTGCTCAGTAAAAAACACATGAGTGTATGCGCTTTGTTTATCTGAAGAACCAAAAGCAAGTTGTAGCCTCAAGAAAAAGTGTGTCCCGTGAAGGATCCACCTACTGCCATGGAGTTTACTCTGACTCCTGCTGAACACAGACTAGAGCAGAACTGCCCCTTAGAGCTTCAGAAATTGTAAATCCTTCTGGGAGCACGGAACCCTATCTTTTTAAAGTCTTCAGACGCAAACAGCTTCTAAGCTATCCGGTTTTTTCCCTCTTGATAGCAGCTGTGATTAAGCTTGCATATAGGTAAGATTATAGGAGTCTGAGAACATGTGGGGCTAATTTCTTTGTATGCAGGGAACGAGGAGAACAGAGGGAAGCCATCCTTCTTCCATAGAATAGCCCTTTGTTGTTGTTTGTCAGTAGGTGGGGTTTCACGCATACCCACCGTATAAAGCAGAGCGGGGCTGCGCCATGAGGTTTCCTAGCATGTAATCGACACAGGCAGATTTCGACCTGTTTGCTATTGACTATTCAAAGGCATTTCACTATGTGGATCATGATAACTTATGGATAACCTTGAGAATAATGGGAATTCCAGAACACGTGGGCATCTGGAATCTGAACATGGAACAATAGGCAGTTGCTTGAACAGAACAAGGGGGTTCTGTATAGTTTAAAATGAGAAAAGGTGGATGTCAGGGCTGTAACCTTTCGCTATATTTATGCAGTCTGTATGCTGATCAGATAAGCCAAGAAACGGAAACATGTGGTGAATACTACGACGTGAGGGTTGGTTAAGACTCATTAACAACCTGTGATACACAAATGACTGACCCGTTTTCTGAAAGAGAAAAGGACTGGCAACAATACTGATGAAGTTCAAATACTACACAGCCTTCAATATGAGTCATACCTCCACATAAAGAAAAGAAAAGTTTTACACCTGTGTTGATAAATGACATCTTGATAAAAAGAAAATTTTGAAGTTCTTAAGGATTTCATTTTACTTGGATCGGCAATAAGCTCTCATGGAACAAGCAGTCAAGAAATTACATGGCGTACTGCATTGGACAGATCTGCTTCAACACATCCCTTTAAAGTGTTGAAAAGCCAGCATGTCAGCTTGGGGACTAAGATGGATTTGACCAGATCCATGGTACTGTATTCACTTTAGATACATGCAAAAGTGGACAAGAATAAGGAATGTTCAAGAACAATTGATACGCTTTAATTATGAATATTATGGAATATATGATAAACTGCCAGAAGAACAGAAAAATCTGTTTTAGAGGAACTACAGCCTGACTGTTCCTTAAAGTGAGGGAGGCAAAACTTCTTATATAATTTGGACCTGTTGTTAGTCAGGATTAGTCTCTGGAAAAAGACATCATGCTAATTAAAGTTGAGGATCAGTGAAAAGGCGGAAGTTCCTCAACTAGATGGATTGAAGCAGTGCTTGTGGACATTGGTTCAAACTGGGCAACGGTGATGAGTGATGAGCATGATGTAGGACCAGGCAACAATTTGCTCAGCTGTATAGAAAGATTTCATGAAATTTATGAAATTCGTAAAAATATCGATTTAATGAATTGGAACAGATTAAATGTCCACTAAGGACAATAACAATCTTTATATGAACAGATTGAGGGGTCTTTTGCTAAAGCTACATGCATATTAGGACCGCCACTCTTTTATTTCCCAAACCACTTTATTAGGAGCCAATCCACACACCATACCAGTCCATAGTTCAATCATATTAAGCAGTGCTGTACAATTGCTGCTACAGTCACAAAACATTTTCTGCCCTCTTGAACTTCTTCATATCAGTTCCCTACCCCACATCCTCTATGTGTTGTCACTATAGACACACCTATCCTGAGTTTCATGTACTGAAAAACATAGAAAAAAACACAGAGAGTCGAGAAGGCTACCAGCAATGACAGAAAACAACAGAGACAAAACCCAATATGAAAAAAAAAACCCAGAAAATATAACAAAGCAGATCAAGCAAAAGGTGTATCAGAAGGGAGATCAAGTGACAAGGTTTTAACTGTTCAAATCAGATTTATCATTTTAATTTACTATAGTCATCTCTCAATACTCTGTCTCTGATAGCCAGGTTATTTCCATCCCTCACTTGTCATTGAAGAAAAATCACCAAAGGCTGATTCCCTCTGTAGGTTCTGTGAATGTATTTTGGGGTTCCACTGTCATCCATAGCTTTCTGCACACTGGAATCTCACAATGTAATCTCTGATGCTATCCCTTTCTTCGGATCTGGATTGTATAATTTATAGTCCTTGGATCACTGATGTTGGTGTGCTTCTTCCATGTTGGCTTAATTGACAGCTCACTTAGATGGCTGCTCATTTGAAAAGATGCCTTTAAGGCTCCAGGTGCTATTCCTTCTGATAGCTGGGCACCATCTAATTTCTTCACCACACTTTGCTGTAGTACCCATATATTCTTTCTGTGTCTCCTTCATGAGGGTGAGTATTGAACAGGACGATGTTGTAAGAACTAATTGTTTTTAGACTGGAGCTAGGACTAAATTCATTCCTGAATCCATGTTTGTCATCTGCCCCTGGTTCACCTTGGAGACATATTTGTTAATTTATAGTAGAGAATCTTATGGATCATCTCCCTGGAGCATAAGAGCCTTTTGTTTACAGTGTCTTTGATTAGCCCATGGTAGTAGTTCTAAACCACTAATGAGGGAAGAAGATTGAATAAACGTAGCCTCACTACATATCACAAAGCCTGGATTATTCACTTGTACAGAATAATCTTTCATGACTGGACACTATCTGCACAGACAATGGGATTTTTTGGTCAGTCTTTTCATTACAAGAGCACTGAATTATTGCGCCTCATGAAACAAAGTGTCTTACACACTTCTTATGGTTCTTCCAAAGGCTTAGTAGTTGTTTCCCACCGAATGGTTAAAAGTTGCTGAAAAGTGAATAATCAACAGTTCCTAACATTCTTGATTGCATGTTTGATACATTTCAGACTGAAGACATTGGTAGAATTCTTCAACTTTTTCTTCACTAACTTTGGCTGTTAGTGCATAAATTTGAATAATAATTTTATTGATTATATTTCCTTGAATGTGGATATATATACTTCTATCATACAGAACATTGTGATACATGATGTATCTTGAAATGTCCTTTTTGACAATTAATGCAAGCCCTTCCTGTTGATTATTATATTTACAGCATAGTAAAACATGATTTCTTGATTCAAAATGGCAAGTACCAGTCCTTTCCAGGTCAATCATGCCTTGAATGTCAATTTTTATTTGTTCCATTTCATTTTTTAATGACCTCCAGTTTTCCTAAATTCATACTTTGTACATTACAAGGTCCAACTATTAATTGATGTGAGGAGGACAAGATGCACATGCTGATGAATTTCAAAGATTGCAGCCTTCAGTATGGATTGGAACCCATTAGAAAGAAAATCAAAATCTATACAAACGAACCAGTAGGGTACATCATGGTGAATGGAGAAAAGGTTGAAGTTATCAAGGATTTTAAAAATATGTTGCACAAGACCTCTTTAATGTGCTGAAAAGCAAGGATGTTACTTTGAGGACTAAGGTGCAC
>NW_022104341.1:19247907-19249181 GCF_000313985.2 Echinops telfairi
TAAATGGACCATGTGGCAGTTACATAATCTGCTGTCAACTTGCAAAGGGGTGGAGTCTAGCCTATAAATCAGCTCGCAGCATGGTGACCTCATTTGGAGGTATGACAGAGATAAAAAGCTGACTGGAGAGCAGATACAGACTGATACTCTGCTTGTCTTCCTGCTGACAAGCCATATGGAGACCCTAATGCAGGAGCGCTCACACTTTTTCATCATGAGAGCTACTTATAAAATGATCAAGTCGAAATGATCTCTCAACTACAAAAATGCAAAACATATATATATATTTATTTATTACACATATTCATAAATGCATTGAGAATTCTTTATATGTACAATATATGTTCATGTACCTTGCATAACCACATGAGTCCATATTGCACAACACAATACAATTAACTATGTACATTTTTTGTCATTACCTGAGTTTACTCTGATGACTTGCACTGAATGGAATGGGCCAGGGATGCATAGTCCAGACAGGAGCTGCTGACAGCCAGCCTCAAGTACACATCCAAAAGATCATCGGTCATCGTGGAATGGAATTTGGACTTAATGATCTTTATGTGGGAAAAGGCTGACTCACATAAATAAGTAGAGCCGAATAATGCAATCAAGGAGGTAGCACATTTTCTCCTGTTTGAGTTCTTTCCCTCTGCGAGTAAGTTCCAGAACTGTTCATGCGCTCTGGACTTTGGCTGAATGTTGGCTTGTAATGCCAAAATCTCCCATTCCGTATGAAAGTTAAACGTTTTTGTCTTCTTACTTGGTCCAGCTCCCCCACTCATTTTAATACCCTTTGTTACATTAAGAGAAAAAAAACCAAGGCCTAAAAATTGGCGATAACTTAGCTTGTCAGTTTTGCTGCACTTAGCCCAGTTGTTTGCACATGCGTTTGACACCTAAGATTGCATCTGATTGGCTGCGCTGTCTATCAATTAAGTGATGGGATTGATATTAGGCTTACATCTATTTTTTTGATGCCATATGATCTACCCACACTACATTTGCAATCGACAAGTAGCTCGTGATCAGCATATTGAGCACCCCTGCCCTAATGGAACCAGAGCTTTGAGCTGGAGGAACCACATGGAAACCCATGCCAGTGCTGAGATGCTTCCACTGCCACTGCATCCACAATAATTTCCACCCAATGGCCTGTGATATTCTGGAATTTGGCATCATTGCATGGCTACATGAGTCTAAAGAGAAATTTGTGGGCTATGAACAACATATGGGGTGATATTAGACTGATGGACTTGATCTGGACTGGG
>NW_022104341.1:19250464-19251179 GCF_000313985.2 Echinops telfairi
GGGTACCTCCGTGAGGCAAAGTGAGGCAGCATATGTTGAGTTGACTAGAACCCGACCAGATGAAGAGAAGATTTTTGAGCCTGTGACTTGGTGTTTATTGTTACTGACTTTATGGGCAGCCTGTCCTAATGTGACTTTGTTTACGCATACAGACTCACAGGGTTCCAACTGGAATGTAGATACCTCACATCAAATAATATTATTGTCTCCTCAGAGCACTGGGTTGATGTAAGTGGACAGAATAGAAATTTGATACCTAAAATTGCGGGCATAAAGGCATGAAGTGATTGGCTTACATACTTTCATAGGTGGGGGAATATATTCATAGGATTATAGGATTGAGGTGTAGGTATTCACTTAACTGCAATTGTTAAACATAGAATATTGTTGCCTTTTTCACTTATAGAGGATTATGTTCAAATGAGCCTTTGGCACATTTTTTAATTGTACACATTTTAGTTTTATCCTGTTAGGTAGAAATATGATTTTATTATTATTTTTTTAAACTACGTATGGCTAAAGAGTTGTGCAAAAATGTCAAGTTGACAAGGGGTCATCTGTGGCAGTTACATAATCTCCTGTAAACTTGCAAAGGCATGGATTATAGCCAATCAGGTTCACAGCTTGATGACCTCATTTGGATGCACGATGGAGATAAATAGCTGAGTGGAGGCCAGATACAGACAGATACTCAGCTTGTCTTCCTGCTGACCCC
>NW_022104341.1:19253312-19278979 GCF_000313985.2 Echinops telfairi
TTGCCCTAATTTATGTTCAATTAGAGGAGGTATTACCCACAATTATGAAGTGTCATTTGTATCTTCTTACAAATATACTTTGGATTAAACAATATATATCAATAATCAAGAAGTCAAAGTTGTTAGGTCAAGAAGGCTCTTGTCCCACTGCATCTGATTCCCAATAGTTAAGACGTCCCACACCTCCGACTCTATGTCTATTAATCTATACACTTTCAGCATATTATAGGTAGGCAAATTTTTCCGTTAGCAATAACACAAGGTTTTGCTTCTAGAGTAAATACAGTATCATGTCTGAGAGGGAATTTTCTAATATTTACTCTTTGTTCTTCTCATAGAGATATCATATATGAGTCAAAAACTATTGCTACAAAATGATAGAAATTTTATTAAACAAATATAAAACCAGGAAGCTATTGTTTCTTGACATAGCTGCCGCCTAGTTCTACATCCTTCTGCAGGTAGTCTCCCATCGCTCTAACCCTTCCCTAAAGAATTCTGTGCTCTCATATTTACACTATGGCAAAGGTAGTATTAGCATCTTGGAAGGACTAAAATCACATTCCTTTCCAATTGATTTTTAATTTAGGGAACAGAACAGATACTGAAGGGGCAAGATCAGGTGTATTGGTTGAACGGAGAAAGGTTTCCCAATGAAATCCTCATAGGACAGCCCTTGTTACTCTTGAAGAGTGAGCAGGTACATTGTTTTGATGGGAACAAATGATGAAAATGTCTTGCCCTTTTCTTACTAAAGCAGTGTTCAATTTTTAAAAAAAATGTCTTCACAGGAAGTCCCAATGATTGTCCTGTTTCTTTTGAAAAAATTTATCCAGCGTCTACTTTTGGGATTAAAACAAAACAGTCTCCAAATTTTCTGTTGTCGTTAGGAGCTTTTGAGTCCGTTCCAACTGCTAGCACTGCTACGCACAACAGAAAAAACACCGGCTAGACCTGCCCCTCCTGCCCACACATTTTCTTATGTTTGAGTCCATTGCTATCTACAGCCACTGTGTCAATTGTTCTTTTCAAAGGTCTTCTTCTTTTAGGGGGTTTCCTCTCCATTTTATCATGCATTACACTGGTCACTTCTGACATGTCCAGTCCATGAGAAGATAGATATCTTGCCATACTTGCCTCTGAGAGTGTTGTGGCTGTACTCCTCCCTTCAGTACCATTGCCTGGGCTTGTATGCTATTCCTGAAGGGTGGAATGTTCGCTAGCTCTTTATCGTACAGTTACTCTGTGGATTCATTCTATCTTCTTTTGACGCTTCCTGCATGGTTCAATATGTTGACCATAGAATATTTCAATGTTGCAACATGGGACTTTAATTTTTTTATTGAATCTCTACCTTCTAACCTGACCTCTTAGCCTGGTGTTTAACTGGTTCAGTTTTGCTTTTGCTTTTGTTGGATTCACGTTATTTACTTCAGAGCAAATAAAAGCACATAATATTAAGAAATATGACAATATTTACAAGATGTTTGATAAACATTTTTGGAATAAAAATAATTCAAGCATTTCAATGTGGGCTTCTCAACATTTGCCAGTAAAAATGGCAAACAGGTGTGCCTCTGTGAAGACCCTTGTTCACCAACAGGCATAAGGGAATAAAGTGCTCCATAGGCCATGAGACTCAACATTCTTCTTCAAGTTCAGCAGCTCCTCCTCCTGCCTCCTTCTCTCCAGCTTGAAGGCTAATTTTGGGGCCTTCTTTTCAACTCACCATTCCTTGCACTCTTCTTTGATAGCTTGTGTCCTTGCTCTTTTATCTTCTTTGCTTTCATTTTTAAAGCAAGGTTGCATTGATACCTTAGGTAGATCACTGCCATTGATCATCAGCATCCATTCAGCTAGGTGGTGAGTCCTTTCTTAGGTAAGGCATTGAGAGGTATGCCTGTTTCAAACGAGATCCTGATTCCTTCGGGCTTTGGTTAGTCCTTGAGCTGTGGATGGTTGTATAGATCCTCACTGTTAATTGCTGATGTTAGCTCCTCGTTCCCCCACAAGCTCCCCAAACATGCCCTATGTCATTATTAATCCACTTATTTTCTCTATAGTTTTACCTGTCCTGGGTTTCATATATGGAAAATCATACAAAGCAAAACAAAAAAGAAACAAGCAAAAAATCCCCAAAACAATGACAAAACAAGACAGAGAAACCTTTAATAGGAAGGAAAGCAAAAAACATTAAATACTGAAGCAACGTTAAAATTATTCCCAAATGACATCGAATAATAAGGTGATACATTTTAACCTAATTGTATCTGTCCTACATAATTTTACAATGCTCTCTGCCTGATAGTAAGGCCATTCACATCCCGGGACTGTGGTCAGATTGGATTTACCAAATGATAAAGCTATGTGGGGACCCTACCAATGGATTTTTACTTTCCACTGTTATCTATAGCCTTCTGCTAACCAGATTTAAGCTCAGATAAACCACTTCAGTGTTTGGGTCCTATTATTTACAGTCCTTGGATAACACAGGCTGGTGTGATTCTTCCATGTGGACTTTGGTGATGCCTCACTTAGATGGCTGTTTCTTTTAAGACAAGTCTTTAAGACCTCACATACAATTCTTTCTGATAGCTGAACATGATCTGATTTCTTTATCACTATTTGCTACAGCACCCATATCTTCAGTGATCTCTTCATGAGGGTATTGAGTAGGTCCATGTCATAAGTACTAATTGTTCTTAGGTTAGGGCTACAATTAACTGAAAGGCCCCAATCCACTCATAGTTCTATGGTTTATAGATGTCTCTGATTCACTTTAGAGACATCATTATCATTTTATCATAGAAGATATTACAAATAACCCCCAGAGAACTTACTATTAATGGTATCATTAATTTAGCCAAGGATATAAAGTTTAAAATGCTATTGAACAAAGGAAATTACACGTGCATAGTCTCTTTTCAGACTGTAATACATCAATTGTTGAGTTGTACAGTTTAAAAATGTAAGTCACTGGACACTATTTACACAAACAATGAGAGTTGGAGATAGGCAGAGCTTTCAATAGCACTTATTCACAAAGCCAAAACCATGTCTACCACACTAGCACATGTCACTAAAAAGAAAAGATAGCGTTAAAGTTGTAAATATGTCCACCATTCATTGGACATAGCAAGGGTTCTGACCCAAAGTCCAATGATCATTAATTCTACAACTTTGGGACAGTAGTTATCTGCCAAACCTGTTTTGATAGGAATCCCATCCTCTTATTTTAAAAAGGCAGACTAACAAGAGGAAGACAAGTGTATGAGCGAGATAACATGGTCTGCAGCCATCCTTTAATCACAGAGACATGTTCAAAGACATTTTGCTTGGAATACATTCATGCATGCATGAACTACAATCACAGTAGCAATACTTTTTAAATTATCCTCTTACAAATCAGATTTATGTGCCTTTCAAGGTTCCTACCTAGTACCTACCCCAAGGGCACTGTTGAGTAAGCATTGGAACACTAACCACAGAGTGGGAGGTTCAAACCCACCAGCAACTCCCCCAGGGAAAGATGAGACTAGCTGTCCCACTAAAGCAGCGTTTCTCAACCTGTGTGTTGCTACCCCTTTGGGGATCGAATGGCCCTTTCACAAGGGTCGCCTGATACATAACAGTAGCAAAATTACAGTTATGAAGTAGCAACAAAAATAATCTTATGGTTGGGGGTCACCACAACACGAGGAACTGTATTAAAGGGTCATGGCATTAGGAAGGTTGAGAACCACTGCTCTATTGGGTCATAATGTATAGGAATCAATCCATTGCCAGTGGGTTTTCAACCAATTACTAACCTAAAGGTTGGTGATTTGAACCCATTCATTGGTATCATGGAAAAAGTTCTGGCAATCTATATCGGTTATGATTACAGTCAAGGAAACCCTATGGAGTAGTTCCACTCAGTAACATAGATTGTCACCATGAGTTAGAGAGGACTTGATAGTGACACTTTACAGGTGTTTTGACAAAGTGTGTGCCCATTCTCGCTATTGTTTAAACACAGAGCCTGCAAGCAATATCTGAGGGGGCTTCAAAGGGTTGTGGAAAATGGAATTTGGAGATAACATTTTTCCCCACAAACTCTGTTAAGACCTCTCATGTATCTCTCACAGGGAAATGTGAACATCTGGACCTCCACTTGCTGTCTCTTCTCTTCTCTCTGCCATCAGATCGCCTTCCGTTATGGTTTTGTCTTATGCCAGCAAAGAATCACTTTTGGTTTCTAGAGCATCTCTAAAAATGAAAGATTTCCATTTCTTGTATTACTGTATTTTACTATAGAACCTAATTACCAGTAAGTGTTGAACTATCAACTCCCTCTTCTATTAAACCAAACTAGTTGCCATTAGATCCCTTCTGGTTCATTGAGACCCACATGTATCAGAGTAAACTGGCTCAGAGTAAAACTGGCTCAATACGATTTTTCAGTAGATGATTTTTCAGAAATAGATCACTGGGCCATAGTCTCTAATGTTCCTCTGAGTAGACTTGAACCTTCAACCTTTTGGTTAGCAACCTAGCATGGTGAACATCTGCACCACCCAACAACTTCCCTTCTTTTATCCCTATTTATACATTGCTCTTAGCTTTTTTTTTTACAAACATTAGTTATCACAAACATTAGTTATCACATCTCCTAAGCTACCACACTTAAGATTCAATAAAATATTATCCAGTTCAAAGATTAAAATGTCATTAAAAATAAACCTTTTTTTTTTTGTCTTGCCGACTCTTCATGCTACATGTATGAACAAGCTCTTAAACCTCCGGGGCTTTTTTGGGGAATCACAATTTATATCTTTACATACCCTGAGCTGACAAGGGACATATAAAAAGTTGTTTTTATGAACTGTCAGTTGGTCTGTAAAAATAATACCTGTTGGCATGGCTATCATAGCAGTGATTTTTTTCTGGACAACTCTTAATTGCAATATAAAAATGACTTTTATGGGATTTCATTTTTTCATAGATTCTGGGAAGCATGGATTCACATATCAAAATGTTATGATCCAATGATAACCAGCTGTGTTAGGGTGGTTTGAAACAAATCCAGTGACACTCGTATATGTGTACGAGAATGCTTTGTATCAAGAAGTTATTATGTATCACGCAAACCTCCCAGCCAGTCCAGATTCAGTCCATAAGTCTGACACTGGTGCATTAGGCTGACACGAGTACATAATTTCCTCTCCAGACTCACACGTGTAACAACGCAGAATGCAGGCAGATCACAGGCTGGTGGGTGCAAAATCCTGTGGATCACAAGGCTTGCAGCAACCAGGATCAGCAAGCAGGAGAGTGAAGTCAGAGAGGGAGGGAGAGGTTCCCAGGGCGCTGCTTATGAGAAGGTCACACCCACAGGGACTCCCTATCGGGCTGTGACCTGATTGACAGAGTAGACTCCACCCCCACACTTTTATTATATCGTCACGTTGACATGACATTTATAACTACCACACAAGCAATGATCCGATGTCAAACTGAAGACCTGCGATTTCTAAGTTGTCTGTGTGACAGAGGCATTAGTGCAGATATAACAGAACGCGTGTTCTCATATGCCATACCTACCCATGACTTCCAAATTGGAATATTTGTGGTAGAAGTGACTGAGATTGTTCTTGACTGTTAAAAAAAGATTTAATGACCTAATTTCTTTTTTCTGAAATAAAACATGTCCTGTATTCTTAAGTAGAAGAGTTTTCTAACCCCCTGGTTTACATTTGGGAACCACTCGGTAGCAGTGGCTGGAGTTCTGTGTGAAAGAACAGGGATTGTGCTGAGCAGACGTCCTCCCTTTGATGAAGTCAAGTTAACTCATATCTGTGGGTCCTTTTCATATCTTATCACTCCATTCTGTCATGAAAGTAGATTAGATGTGTCTGACATAGATATAGCAGTTGATAATTACACTCATAAACTACTTATGATTACACTACTTTTTTCAGATATAGGGATTAAAATATATATTTAAATTTCCAGTATGATAAGTCAATTAATTTTCAATGAATATTTACTGAGTCCACTATATGAGTAGGTGACTCTTCCCAAAACACAATTTTTTTCAAAGCATGTGTTTAATTTTTTTATATGAAATAACCTTATCATCTTCAAAGTACTCTCCCTTACACTTAATACATTTGTCGAATTTGCAATTTCATTCTTGAAAACATTTTTCAAACACATTTGTTTGGATGGAAGACAGCACCTTCCTCAGATTTTCTTCACCTCTTCTATGTCGTCAAATCACTGTCCTATCGTGCCCTTCGTTATTCACAGAACCACAAAGAAGTTGCACAGAGAGAGCGGTCAGGCGAGTAAGGTACTTTGGGCAAGAAAGTCATGCTGTTTTGGCTACTGAGATGGCTGCGTGATCAGGTCCACTGTCACGGTGGCAAAAACAGTCCGCCATCTGCCACAACGCTGGTCTTTTTTGTTGCACACTGTTACACAATCTTTTCAGAACCCCTAAATAGAAAGCTTGATTAATAGTCTGACGTGGTGGAATGAACTCCAAATGCACTATCCCCCTCACATCAAGAAAACAAAAAAGAGCATCATCCTGATCTGTGATTTCCCTTAATGAGCTTTGTTAGGTTAGGCGGCAATGGCATCTTCCACTGGCTTGACTGATGTTTGCTTCTGGGGTCGTATTGAGAGCACCATGTCTCATCACCAGTAATGACCTTGGGGAAAAGTCCGGATCCCTCCAGAGCTGTTCTCTCAAAGCACAGCATGTTTCCACTGGACGCTCGTTTTCCTGCTCAGCCAGAACCCGAGGCACACATTTCACAGGGACCTTCTCATTCCCAATCTTCTGTCAAAATGTGCTGAGCTCACGCGCCGACATAGTCCATCATCTCTTTGGTGGTCCGACGCCGGTCTTCAAGCGCAAGTGCACACATTTTGTTGGCATTTTCCTTCTTGCAGGAAGTTGACGGATGTCCAGATCGAAGTTTCTCATCAATTGACATTGCGCCATTTTAGAAATGAGAAAACCACTTGTACACTTGAGTTGTTCCCATACTGCTGTCCTTGTAAGTTGTGTTCAACATCATAACAGTTTCTCTGGCATTTTTACTGAGCAGGAAACAAAATCTCACACCTGCACTCTGTTCGCTTCAATCGGCCATCACAAAAAACGAGGTTTGCGTGAAACTGCTTTCACGAAAAAATTTACTGTGACCAGGGAAAACCTTCACAGGCGCTGCCACTATCCCAGACCAAGTTGCTCAATGCTTGCCTAGCAGGAAAAAAAAGCATACTACAAGAGCTCTGCCCAGTGGAGCTTTCTTCTGGTTGGGGGGGAACCCCCCTTTATGCCAGGCAAGGTATAGTTGTTCTGTACCACTCTAATGGACACACCCATTGGCTTCTATCATTGATAATTACATAAAAAATAAATTTCAAAACAAAATATGTCGGAATAGCAATTAAATCAAATAACAACTAAAAAAGAAAAGAAAAAAACTAATAATAAAGTATATAAAAAATCAAAAAAATAACTTATAACAAAAAAAAAAGTAAAAATGGGGCCAACAATAGTGAAGTTACTTATCTAACCCCAGATAAAAATTGATTAGTCCCTTAAAGAAATCCATAGACTTTGAGAGACCACTGCAATATGTGGCCAGGGACTGTGTCAAGATCTTAACATGAACTATAGAGCTCTTTTCTTTTGGAAGTTGTGTGAGGCCGGGTTGACTAGAGAAACAACTTTAGTGCCACTCATAGATATGTAAGAGTGAGCTTTATATCAAGAAGTGGTTGTATATCAGGAAGACATACCAGCCCAGTCCAATTCAAGTCCACAACTATGATTCTAGCTCTTCAACCCCTCATCAGACTCACCCAGGCACATGCAATGATGGAGAATGCGGGAAGATCCCAGGCCAGGGGGTGCAAAGTCCTGTGTATCCAATGGCAGTGGAAGCATCACAGGGCTCTCCCAGGTCCCAACATCGTGGCTCATTAAGAGGAAGGTAAAGGAAGAGAAAGAGAAGAGAGATTCACAGGATCCTCCTTATGAGAAGACCACACCCACAAGGAGGTGCCATCACAAGGAGGCTCTGACTGGATTGATAGGCTAGCCTCCAACCCTACACTTCTATATATCAAGTTGACATGAAATTATGTAAACTACCAGAGAATTAAAAAAGAAATATGTTGTCAAAATACCCTACTGCCACTAGAGAAATAAAATTAACACTAAAGAAGATAATAGTAACACTGAGACTATAGGGCAACCTTAGAAGTTGGAGCACACTGAGAGAAAAAAGAAAGGAAATTAGTGTGTTCTTGCTGAGTCCTGAATCTTCGTTAACACTCATTGATTCTTCATTCAGTGTTCAGTGCCAAGTGTCTTTCCAAAACCTTGAATTGCAGGTTTCAAATTTTCTTTTCCCTTTGCCTCCACTATCTTTTTGTTTGAGAATTTTTCTTATTCTGAAATACTTTTAGGACTATTTAATCATCCTCCCTCTCGTTTCTCACATGGCTGCTAAGATTAAACTTCTTTAACTATCATTTGATTGTGTTTTAGACCACTGATGTTTGTTGATTTGTTTTTTGACCACTGGAGCCTGGAAGGTAAACATTCTATAATGTCTGCCCGGATCCTCCCTCTATCTGGAAGCATTCTTTTCTGACGTCACCTATTTTCTGTCCTCTTCTAAGGGCACCTGGTGCCCTCGTCCTTTTATTACAGCGGTTTCATCGCTTAGCTGCTGACTCTCCTGGACGTGACTGCTCTGCTTTGGATGGCACGTCTGTGCCGGATCCCTCTCTGTTTCCCCTTAGGCCTTTGGAAAAGGCCGAGTACATAGAAGCACAGTGTTTTGCTTGATGAATGTTTATAGAATGAGCCAATGAATAACCATGGCACCCCAGAAGTTTACAAAAAAAAAGAAAGAAATTAGATCCTACAATAAATGAAAGGTATTCGTAACAGTTGCAACCAAATGTATTTATCAAACACTTGGAATGCTATGATGTTATACTGGATACTTTACTGTAGCTCTGAAGAGTCATGGGTTATAAATCAACACGTCCTAGCTGTGTGGCCAAATTTAAACAACAAGCCAGCAAATCACTGACTTTGTTTTGGGTCCATCAAATGGCAATATCAGCCTCCCGTGGTGTTTGTCTGGGTTAGTGAAGGGACAGTATGGGAAAATGTCACAAAAAGTACAGAGAACCATGTAAACATCTGTGTTGTTGTCTTACTCTACAAGTAGCAGTTTTTTACTTGATAATTTGCCTGTTTGTTTCTCCCACATTTTACATGTATAAATATATGAATAGATACGAATTTGTTCAAAAATATATAAAGATGAAAAAAAAATCTGCTTAAACAGTACCCAGACCAAATATTTTTGGTATTCTTTACTATGCTTCTAAATATTTAATAGATTATTAATAGTTGCAAACATAGAAGACACTATTTCACATTTGCATGTTAATGAAAATTCATGAATTATACATTATTTGCTGTGTGGAGTAGTGGAAACAGTATTCATTTTTTATGGCCATAAAAACTTAGATTGTCTCCTGAAACACACATCAAATCCCCTTCTGTCATAGTGCCAGAAAGATCTGCAGGCTTTTAAAAACCATCCCCAGCGAAATTAGATAGATTTGTTTGTGCCACTTTACAACACGCTAGTGTGAAAGTTCATTTTAAACAAAATAGTTTTAATAATGTCATTACCAACGTATATTCGGTCATCACTAAAAAATGGAGTTTTAATATGAATGTTTCATTTTAATGAACGGCAGAGGAAGCAAGTTGCCCTGAGTCAGCAGGAAGTGGTTATCCACCAGAGAACAGACTGATTGTGTTAGATTCATCCAGAACACTGAACAGCCCAGAGACGGTCCAAGAATAAGCAACTGGCTTTATTCAAATGATTAGGCTTACTGCAGCTCAATAGTGAGATTCACACATTCTCCTATTATTTCTTGACCTTGTGCCAAAAACTCCCACTTACAGTAATAATTAGAATTAGTGTTTCTAGTGCATGCCTCCATCTTCCTAACAAACAGTAAAGAAATGTGGCGCTTACAAACTACGAAGTTAATGAAAAATTTTTTACACTGTTTGATTAATACAGCTCAATTTCCCTAACTCTTTACCATTATGCCCAAGTATATCTTCTTTATGTTGCTAAATCACTATAAATGCCACCACTGGGACTGACGATCCTAAAGTTTTGAAAAGCGCCAGTGTTTCTTTCTGCTTCCCATTATATGCTAAGAAACCTCCTTTATTTTCCTGGTCTGAGGGTGTAGCAAAGCTGCCGCTGACCGCTGTCACTCTGGACCCCATGCATGTCTGATCTACTAATGTGGAAAACTGTAAATACTTCAAATGCTGAATCGCAAATGCTGGAATTAGCATATAGTACAAATTAGCATGCCTACTATTTTAATGAGCAACACTGTTTGTGAGAAGGGTCTGGAAGCACCTATGAAATCTTGGAGGACGTCTGTAAAAAGCATCTTTCTTCATTGCCAGGCTGAACCCCTCACCAGGCTGCCCGTTACGCTCAGACAGCACCACCACGAAAGGAATGGCGAGAAGGGAGTCATGTCATCTTTATGCGCTCAGTGGTGCTTGCAGCACTTTGGTTATTACTACTCACAGAAGCCTAACACACACATCCAAGGAGTTTACCCTTAGTTGGCAGGACCTAATGGGAAATCAAATAGAAATCGCAAGGTGTGAAAAACAAACAGGATAAAAATAATCAAAACTTAAAAAAACCATTTAATAGAATAAATCTGATTGCTAAAGCAAGTGTGATCTGAATTCCTTATGAGAGATAGAGCTCAGAGTTAGAATCTGAAACCGTAGACCAGATCCCCCACGACTCTGCCCCTAACTGATGTTTCTGTGCATGGAAGAGTCAGCTAGTTGGAGGAACGAGGACCTTCTGAAGCCCTTAGTTTTCCTATTTATGAAATTGTGAGCGTAAAGACTCTACGACCATCACGCCATGCATTTGTTGTTCTGAAAACATGGACAGCATGGTTGGATTTGGGGAACTGAAAAGGGCTAGTTGTTGGTGAGCTTTTTTATTTCATGACAAGAGACTATGTGATGCACCAATCAGCCAACTGCCCACAATTCACACCATCCAGTCCCTCCATGACGGGCATGCTATCCAAGGTGTAAATAGCCATTCCGGCCTGTGCCTACGCTCAATCCATTTCTATCTGAGGGCCATGTTATTTATACACAGGGTCCTCTGACACAAATGGCCTTTATGTGGCTACTTCCTCTTTCTTTTTATCGCCTCAGCCGGTTAGGGTTGATCACCTAGATAGCTTATTTTCTCCCACATCACTTTCAATAATATCTACTGGTTTATCACAACCTGAAATTAGCTGCTTCACTTATTTTGGGGTCTTTTGGCCTGTTTCTTGGATGCCACCACAAAATGTAGACTCCCTAAGAGTAAGACCATTGCTTACTTACCATGTTCACAACTTTCACCTCAGCTTCTAGAAAAGTGCCAGGCATATAGCAGCCTCTTCATTAATAGTTGGTTGAATAAACAAATATGGAAGTAGAAGAAAGCTTGCTGGGAGGGACAGATAGCAGGGAGAGTTCAGCTGGTATTTGAAGACCCTAAATAAATACTTGTTCGTACACTCCAAAATCTAGCCTGTACCTTCACACTATGACTCCTGCTCTTTATCCCAAATGAGTTCCCTCCCATGATGAATGAATAGTATAATAATAACTGAGCACTATTAAAACAAGGTGCACCAGTGGCACAGTGGGTCACACTTGGCGCTGCTAACCAAAAGCACAGCTGTTTGAACCCACCAGCCACTCCAAAGAGGATACTCTACTCTTTTTTTGTGATCCTCTTGTTGGGGGCTTGTATAATTCTTATCACAATCCATCCATCCATTGTGTCAAGCACATTTGTACATTTGTTGCCCTCATCACGATGAGACTCTACTTTTGTAAAGTCCGATAATCTTGGAAACACGAAGGGGAAGTTCTATTCTCTCCTATCAGATCTCTACAGGTCGGAATTGCCTAAAGATGGCCTTGAGTTTGGCCTTGAATTTAACATGTGGGGCTATATTGGTTGGGCACTCCACTTCTAACGGAAAGGTTGGCAATTTAAACTCCCTAGCTCTGTGAGAGAAAACACTGTGATCTGCTTCCATACACAGTAGAACCCTGGTACTTGGCCACACCAGTACTCCACATAATCAGATTTTGACACGAAATGTAGAGAAAATTTTGCATCAGAGCTTGAACAAACCATTAGACTCTCGCCCAATGCATGTGATTTTTGTAAGCCAAAGTAGTTCGTGTTTCGGTCACTCAGCGTTAGTTGGTGTTGTTAGTACACGTGGTTTAAACCTTTTGTGGCTGTGTTCCAAGCATTTTGCTATAATTTTCTTAGTTTTTGTGGCTTTTTTGTACTGCTTTTAAATAAACAAAACATGGGTCCTAAGAAAAACTTTTTTGAAAAGAATCACCATGATAAGGAATTGATTAACCATGTTATCCATATTGGTGACGATAATTTAGTAAATCCTTTTAGAAAACAGTTAAGGAAACTTCAACAGCAGGTCACATTACTCATATTTATTTAGAGGAAGGTTCTAGTGAAAAAAGACAAAGAAGGGGACAAAGAAAACTCCTGAAAAGCAGCTACCAGTTGATTTTATGGAAGGTGAGCCCCTTCCAAGCAATAACTTTCCATGTATCTCCTTTCCATAGCTGTGTCCCCGGATGCAGATCCTCATCAGTCTCAAGGTACAGGCCATAGTGTATTTGTTAAAAGCGTTTTTATGTTGTGTTTCTTATTTTAAACTACATGATTTAACTCTGAACTTATTTTGAAATTTCTGTGTAATGTTTTGTATAAAAAGGCAAAGTTAGGGTAAAAACTTGGGAGTCGAGAATGGGTTAATCTGTTTTCAGTTATTTCTTATGGGAAAAATTGATTTGGAACTTGGCTGCATCGCATGTCAACGCTCCTTCTAGAATGGATTAACGTCAAGGTTCTCCTGCAGATCACAGCCAAGAAAATGGGGGCAGTTTCAGTCTGTAACATATACGGTCACCATCAATTGGAATCAACTCTGCAGCGCACAACAACATGCAGCTACGTGTTTTCTACATAGGATCTTACTTATGATCTCACTCAGAATATGTTACATTTGAGTGAATGGAGGATTAGACAGATTGTATTCCATACTCTCCAACAACATCATAACTCAAAGGCATACATTCATGTTTGGTCTTCCTTATTCCTTGCGAAGCATTCACACGCATATATTGTTGCTAGGTGCTGGCCCCTTTGCTCCAACTCATAGAGGCCAGAACTGAACCCTGCCCCAGCCTTCAACATGCTCACCATCTGTAGGTTTGAAACCATTGCCGCAGGCATGTTTCCATTCATTTCTTTGAGAGTCTTCCTCCTCTGTGATGATTGGCTACTGTGGTAGTTACATAATCTGGTGTCAATTTGAAAGGATTACTAGTGAAGGGATGGAGTCTGGCCTGTCAATCAAGATGTAACCAATGAGGCCTCTGTGTGGGCCTGGCCTTCTCCTGAGAATTCCTGTATTTCTTCCTTTGAGGAGGGAGAGAGTCTCTCTCTCTCTCTCTCTTTCTCTCTCTCTCAGTTCATTCCCTTGGAGATGCTCTACGACAAGACACATGGCACTATGCTGATAGACCCTGTGCCCTGAGAACTGGAGGAGCCATGTGGAGACCCCTGCCAGCGCTGCGATGCTTCTACCACCACTGGATCCAAAGACTTTCTACCCACTGGCCTGTGATCGTCCTGCATTCAGTGTCATTGCATGTGTTTCGTGAGTCTGAAGAGGACTTCATAGACTGCCATTAGACATCTGGGCTAATAGCAGACTTACGGGCTTTCACTAGACTGGGTTGGGGTGTTTTATCAATGTACAATTACTCTATATATGTACAATTACTCTATATAAAACTCTCTCTTATACACATATTTCTATGTATTTGTTTCTCTAGTGTACCAGGACTAACACATTTACTAACCATGAAATCTTTTTCCAGGTACTAGTATCTCCAAATAATGTGTCCAAAGTATGTGCGAGAAAGTCTTGTTATCCTTGCTTCCCTGGACCTCTGTGGCAGTATTTCCTTCAAGATAGATTTGTTTGTTCTTCCTGTGGTCTTCCTTATTCATTACCCAGCTTTCATATACATTTGTATGAAACAATGAAAAACTCCCTGGTTTGGGTTAGGCACAACTTAGATTTCAAAGTGACATCTTTGCTCTTTAACACTTCAAAGTGGTCTTGTGGAATAGATCTACCCAATGCATTATGTCAATTTTACTTCTTGACTGCTGCTTCAAAGAGCATTTTATAAATTCCTTGATATAAATAAAATTAAATCCTTGCAACTTCTATCTTTTGGCACCTCTCATGATACTGTTTATTGTTCTAGGTGTGAGGAATTTTGATCTCCTCAGTAAGTGCTTCAAGTCCGCTTCACATACAGTAAGCAAGGTTGTATCATCTGCATATTGAAGATTCTTAATGAGTATTTATTTAATCCTGATGCTACATTCGACTTCATGTCACCCAGTTTCATGGATTATTTATTCATAATTCAAATTGAATAAGGATGGTGAAAGGATAAAATTGGACACATGCTTTTCCTGATTTGAAGGCACGCAGATGGCCCTGTTCTGGTTGGATGACTCCACCTTAGTCTATATACAGGTTCCGTGCACGCACATCAACTGTTCTGGAATTTTCGTTCTTCACAATGTTATCCAAAATTTGTTAGGACTACCATAGTCACATGCCTTTGCATCATAAATGAAACATAAGACATCTTTCTGATAGTCTCCGCTCTCAGCAGCGATCCATTTGACAACAGCAATAATATCCCTTTTCTGAATCCTTTTTTGAATCCAGCTGAATTTCTGGAGTTCTTTTTGAATGTCATTCTGACACTATTTTTGAGTTCCCTTGATAAAATTCTAGTTGCATGTGATACTAATGATGTTGCTAGATAAGTTGCACATTCTGTTGCATTACCTTTCTTTGCAATGGACATGGATATTGGTCTCTTTTGGGCAGTTGGCCAGATAGCTGTCTCCTATGCTTCTTGGCGTACACGGAGATGTATGATGACTTACAGTTCTGCCTTTGTTTGTTGAAACATCCAAAGCAGCATTCCAACAATTCCTGGGTACTTGCTTCTCACTAATACTTCAGTGTGTTTTGAATTTCTTCCTTCAAGATTACCAGTTCTCGTTCGTATGCTACCTCCTAAAGTGGCTGAACATCAAACAATTCTTTCAAAGAAAGTGCTGACCTTTGGAGTGCACATGATTGATTGCTATAAGGAGTTGTTCACCTTATAGGCCTGCTTATCATTTAGCTTCAAATTGAATCATGGGAAGGAGTTCAGTTCTAGGCCTGGTGGGTGTCTCAGGGCCATAGTCTCTGGGGCTCTATGAGTCTCTGTAGTCTCAGTAAGCCTGTGCTGTTGTTTTTTCATGTTTAAAATTTTATTTTTAGTTTTATTCCATTTCCTCTCACTCCATCCATCACTTCCCACCAATCCCTTTCAGAGTGCTCAGTAACGATTGTATCATCTAGTTCTGCTCTCAGTCAGAAGGCTAGACTTTATGTAGTCTGTTAGTCCTTTGGAGTAATTGTTTTAAAAATGGGATATCTTTTAAGTAAATCAATCAAACAAAAGAAAAATATGACACCTGACACATTTTTGCATCAGGAACTTTTGTAATTCATCACCAGATTTCCTGACGATAAGGCAGAAAGCAGGTGTGTCTTAAAGAAACTGCCCTTTGGAGAAAAGGCAACAAAAAGGGGAAGGGAATTTTTGAGTTGGACAGTACAACCTGGTACTAGCTCCATTTTCTTCTCCTGCTGGTTCAGAGTTCTCAGCACTCCTCTGTAAATCATCATCTCACATCTATTTATTATATTCCAGCTCAGTGCACCACACTATCTGTTACACACGGACCAGCAACAATCCACACGGGCCCTGGTGTTAGAGACGTGCGCTCCGTGCTCAGCTTCATTCTGCACCAAGGAGCTCAGGCTGTGGCTACCATCATCAGTCATTATGAAACAAAGGTGTAATGTTTTCAGTATTTATCCCTTGCCAACTTACCCATGCAATGTGACCTTAGCCACCCAGACTCCTATGTATACAGGAAGTGTTGATCTGACAGCATGAAGCTGAATAGCATAAAGCTGAAGACATTTTTTTTTTGGTCTTTCTGTAAGATTGGGCATTTCAGCGGGACTTTGGTGTCCTGTATTAGCAGATCCTTGTATACACACTAGCGCCGTTTCTGTTCAGTGGAGAGCTAAAGCAAAACGAATCCCTCAGCCCTGTCAGAGCACTAACAAAATGTTAGCTAATAGTGTAGAAGAAGAAATCAGACCCTGGGCTTGATATGTACAAAAATGAAAACCCATAAACATATGATCGACTGCAGGGATAAGAATAGCCTGGGGACGTTTGTTTTTCAAATACAAACAAAGATGCCTAGCCCCCATCCACTGCAGATTTTGATTCATTTGGTCTGTGATGCGGTCGGGGTACTTGTATTTTCTTCAAAGCTCCTCGGATAATTCCAATTTGCTGGCAGGACTGAGAACAACGGATATGATGGGGGTTGAGGTGTGGGTAGCTTCAGAGCAAAACATCTTGCTTTAGTATCATTGCGATGGAATTATCCTGATAAGAAGGAAATGCATTAAAAATAAATTAATAAATCCCAGGAATGGAAGAAACCTGAGGTCGATAGACAATCCTAACATAAATTAAGCCTGGGATCTTTGTCCAATGTCAAGATTATTCTTTTACATTTCTTAACCTTGGCTTCATTACCTGTAAAATGGAAACAATGTATTTATTCTGCAGCAGGCAGGGGAGGCAAATAGAAGTCTAAAGATCCAAATGACATATTGCGGGGATATGCTCAGTAATGTTTGCGTTTCTCTCTCTTTCTTTCTTTCTTTTTTATTAGTCAACCATGGGGTAAAGACTTGACGCCAAGACTCCTTTTATTGCTACTTTGTATTACTTTGCACACTGACGTGACCCACTCAGGAAGCTCAAACTTCTGGCCTCTCTCTCTTTCTTTCAATATCTCTTTGAGAATCAAAAGAGTCAATGTACACGAGAGGACATTATAAATATTATTTATCATGGGGCTCTTGTTCTCCAGTTTCAAAATGAGTATTGTACAAAATCACTATAAAATGTCTTTTTAGGACTGAAAATCTTTGACTCTTAAAAAGTTAAAATTGGACACTGTTTCGATTGTGTTGATTCTCTGCGTCTAAGTGTGAATTTTAGGGAGCATTAATAGAGGAAAATTTCCAGAGTTTTCTAAGCCGACTAGTTATCACATTTCATGACTCTTCCTTGGGCAGAACCTGCATAGTATTCCAAAGAGCTCCCAGACGAGGATCCCTATCCATTCTGGAAGTGTAGATGCACTCTGATCCCTGCTGACGTTTCCTCGAGGTGGTTAGTGCTGGGATAAAACGGTGGGCTGCTCCCCAGAAGTGCCACTGAAACACAGCTCGCCCTGATGCCCTGTCTGACTCACTTAGAAACAGAGCTGTCAGCCCCCTCCCATAGCTGCTGCGTCCACATTTCTAAAGCTGGATTTGGATGAGGGAAACACATTTCTTAATCTGTGAGAGCACACGAGAAAAACCAAAAAAAACCACTGCCATCGAGATGATTCTGAGTCATAGCGACCCTATAGGGGATTACCAAGACTGTACATCTTCACAAGAGCAGACAGCCTCCTCTTTCTCTTGAAGAATGGCTGAAGGGTGTGAGCCTTGACCTTGAAGTTGGCAGGCCAAATTCCACCCCACATCACCACCCAGAGTCCTTATACTTGGGAAGACTAGTGGAAAATGCTGCATTCTGTAAGCTTGTCCGCTCTCCTGGCTAGTTTCCTTTAGGATACAAACATGCTCAGCTCTCTCTGCTCTTGAAAGAAACTAAAAACAAGATAGGGAACACTTTTCTTCCATCCAATTTTATGTTCTAGCAAGAGCACAGCAGCTCTTCTCGCTTGCATGCTCAGGGAGCCCATTTAAAAACGGACCTACACCTGTTGCCTATACCGTTATTTCTTCTCTTTCATCCCTGCTAACTCTTGGAGAGTGTGCAGAGAGTAGCTGTACCATAAGATTGCCAAGGTGTGGCTTTCAATTTTAAGTCCCCTCTAGTGTGGGCTTCCAGCCTCAAAAACCCTTTATAGGGTTGTTCTAAGTCGGAATCAACTTCTTGGGTTAAAATCAACATGTCAGCAGGATTGTGTTCTTTTTCTAGAGGATGTAAGGGCGAATCCATGTTCTTGACTTTCCAGTTTGTAGACTGTCAACCTTCCTTAGCTAAGGACCCACTTTGTTCACCTTCAGAGCCAGTACACAGCCCTGAGCAAGTCCTTGTCACATCGTCCCCAGTCACATCACTCTGACCGTCTACTCTGCCTTCCACTCCCACTTTAATGACCCTCATGCTCACAGTGGGCTGAGATAGAGAATCCAGGAAAACATTACCTATGTCCGGACATTGCCAAGCCAAACGGACCAAATTTGGAATGCTAGAAGGATGGACTGAGCCCATACCCTGGTTCAATTTGACAGTTCTGACAGCATTAACAGTAACAATGAGAGTGGATGTGTTACCCAGTGGTCAACATGTTTCAGATATAGCTCAAATATAAGTATTTTCATGAAGAATACTTATTTATTATTTAATTATAATTTTTTTCCTTATTCTACTGTTATCTATTTATTTTACAAACCTGGGCTATAGCACAGGAAAATGCCAGTGACTAGGGTCAGAATTCCCACCCCCCAGCATTTCCTGTAGATCATCCAGCGCTCATTTTTCTGGGCTACCCCTATTATCTATCCTCTTTCCATGTTGTGGAGTTCCTGAGTGGTACAAACACTTAGATCATAGCCCAAACATTGGAAGTTCAGGTCCACTCAAAGGCACCTCAGAAGAAAGGCCTGATGATGTATTTCCTGAAAATTGAAAAGAGTATGGAGTAGCTCTAATCTGGAACACATGAGGTCAGCATGAGTCATAATTAATTATTCAACATAATTAATTCAACAAAAACTGTTACCAGACCAGCACTGCGATTATGTTATCCCAGATATTGATTAAACCCCGAAAAGCACCAGACCTGGGGCTGCATTCAAACTCCCAGATTGGGACACAACACACACATGCTATTTGTGCAGCGATAGTATTATGGGTCCATCCAATCAGTTCCAACTCACAGCAACCCTATACACAACAACAACAACAACAACAACAAAACACTGCTCATCCAATGCCATCCTCATGATTTTTCTTCTGTTTAAGCCAAAGGACCCTCCTCTTTTCAATGCCTTGCTACTTTGCCAAGCATGATGTCCTTCTCCAGGGACTGGTCTCTACTGGCAGCACGTTCAAAGGCCATGAGGAAGTCTTGCCATCTTTGCCTACAAAAAGGAGTGATAGCTTCTAGACCCTGTAGAAGACATGGCCTTGGCCACTAGGTAAGACTGACATTCACGCTAGTCCTTTCTGACTCATATTTTAGTGGCTCTAACACAAATGATCTTTGCAAGGATTAGGAAATGGACTTGTATTTTGGACAGTTAGTGAAATATATATATATATACATATATATTTTTAAAAAGAGGAAAATGAAAGGCATCTATAAAGAAGCAACCAGGGAAGTCCAGGGCTGCTCATCTCTTAGGAAGAATCCAAATCAACCTTTCTGTCTCCTTTGCTGTGAACGCACTGCCACTCTTTAACCCAGTTCATTACACTGTTCATCCTCTGGGCAGCTCTCTTGGGTTTTATCCTTTGCTTCTTTAGCCAGTCAGATAAATAAACTGACTCCCCATACTGCTCAGGAGAATTCAGATGTCTGAACAAGCCAAGCAAAGCGACTTTGTAGTACATTTGTCTCAGGGTGAGGACCTCCCCCACCCCAGCTAAGGAAGAAGCCGAGCACATTCGATCCCCAGGTATTCATACAGGAAAAATATGCTTTTGCTTTTAGGGGAAGCAGCTTCGTCACACAGTATGCTTCTTCACCATGAGATGGTTCATCGTTATAAACAGCACACGGAAGTAAGGAGGAGTGAATGTGTGTGTAATCGTGTTGCATGTGCATGGGTTTGGGTAGACAGAATTGAGCATTTGCCTAGAAAGATCTTTTCCAGTGGAGATAGCTTAAACATGAGTGGTCCTGGCCCTGTTCTTAAGATTACATTAACTAGATAATCTTCAATCAATCTCTTCTCTCTGGCCTTTTGATCCATTATCTTCAAACTGAGTGTAGTTGCATTTTAAATGTTTCTTAAGTTCTTTGTCACGGTAAAATTCTGTATTTCTGATTTTTTTATGACAGCTCCAGAATTTGAATTTCTGCTGCTTTCCTAGATATTGCCACTGAGTTCTACTTTGTTACATAAATTTCATACGGTGTGGAATTTCATCCACAATGACAATAAAATGTGGGAAAAAGACCTCCCCACTTCTTTTCATCAAGGAGGAGAGCAGAGGCTTCACCCGGTGGCCTGTGGTAAGCTGGAGTGTGCGCACACGGCCCGGCTTAGAAGCTTCTGCCCTCAGGTTACCCCCAGACCTGCTTGGGAAGGAAGTCGATTGCTCCCCTGC
Source organism: Echinops telfairi (assembly GCF_000313985.2). Taxonomy (NCBI): domain Eukaryota; kingdom Metazoa; phylum Chordata; class Mammalia; order Afrosoricida; family Tenrecidae; genus Echinops; species Echinops telfairi. The sequence goes on from NW_022104341.1 coordinate 19,274,050, forward strand.
ATTTCGTCTGACTTAAATTTGAGGGACAAAATTGCAAATAAAACCCAGAAAGGGTTTTTTTCCTCTTTGGAAGTCAACAAATTACTATAACTGCGAGGTTGTTTGGACTCTGAATCAACTTCATTCCTAGTCCTTTTTCTCTTCCGAAAATAAAAAATCTCATTTCCTGCTCATAAAGGAGCATTAGTTCTTATTATTCCATACATTTGAAATCAGCTGGTAATTCATACAAATTAAATTAGTGATTTTGCACTTAATTTACTGATGACAAACTCTTGGATTCAGCAGTTTTGCTCTGATAACCTTTAAACATATTAATTTCATCAGTGATTTACACAGGGCTTCATTTCCCATGGCTACTGCTTCATTCTCTAAAGCAGAAATGCCCCATGGTTTTTCAATTTGTTACCTAATCAGCACGATATATTCATCTTTTTCTTCCTTTTATATTGTCTCCTAAATTTGAGACTTCAATATTTGAAGAAATTGCACCAAGAAATCTCACATGGCTTTTCTATTTCTGTGAACCTTGAGAGGAATAAACAGAGAAAAATTATTCCATTGAAATAGGGGTACTGCTTGCAAACACAGTGGTCTTAAGATGATTACATTCAAATGATTTTTTTTCTTCCAAATCGTGACACTTGGTCATTACAAAAATATCTCCACAAATCCACCTAAATCTTCTCATATAAATATCTCAAAATCCCTCAGAGCTATACCAATACAAATACTGACATTCTGGAAGGAATTTTACCTAAGGTGAGTTTTAGGAGGCATACTGTGTGACTAAAGTTGCTCTCTTCTGCCTAAAGTCTCCCATCCTATCTCAAGTCTGAGGAAATAAATTCTCCCCAGGCTTACCACTCTCCATTGCTATAATCTAAGTGAGAGGTCCCAGAGATAATTGGGGCATTATTAGAGATCAGGAAAAGTTGAACATTGCTGGTTGGAGAAATGAGTGCTTGGCATTGTGCAGTTAAAATGCTGGGCTGTTAGTAGACACATTGGGGTTGAAGTCCACGCAGAGAAGCCTCGGAAGAGAGGCCTGTCACAATGTACTTCATAAAAATCAACCATGGAGGTCTTTGAGTTCACACTTGATTGTAGCCCTAACCTAAGGAAGATTAATTCTTAAAATGTGACCCTAGTTGACATTTGCCTTCATGGAGATATCCTTGAAGGTATGCATGCTATAGAAAGGTTTGGTGAAGAAATCAGATGGTCCCTAACTATCAGAAAGAATAGCACCCCGGGTCTGAAAGGCTTGCTTTAAAATAAGCAGCAATCTAGGTGAGGTATCAACTAAATCTATATAGAAGAAGCACACCAGCTAGTGTGGTCCATGGATTATAAAGAGTAAAATCTTAATCCACAGGATGGAAGAGTATCAGAGCTTAAATTTTGAACACTGAGTTTGCAGAAGGGTACAGATGACAGTGGAAGTTCCAAATCCATTCGCAAAGTCCTCGCATGGATTAAACTTTTGAAGACTCCCCTCTCGGGACATGAATAGTATTGCCTTGCTATCAGACAGAGAACATTGTAACGTCAATGATGGCAGAGGAAGTTAGGTTAAACTAGAATACTTCATCATTTGACCTTGCTATTAACTCATTTTAGATTTGTTCCAGTTGTTAATATTTCCTGCTTAATTTTCATTTGAGGGTTTTCTCTATTTTGTCATTGTTGGTTTTTTCTTTGTTTCTTGTTCTTATTTTATATGCTTTTTTGTATATAAAATCCAGCTTAAGTAAATATACTAGATTACTAATTGCCTAGGGAGGTGGCAGGAAAATGGGGAGCTAAAAACAGTAACTACAAGGAAGAACAAAATGTTCTAAAATTGATTGTGGGGATGATTGCACAACTCTTCTTCATTTGACTCAACTATTGAATTTTTGATATGTGAATTAAGGCCAATAAATTATTATAACAAAAAACAAAGAGAAAACCCACCCACTGAAATCCCTATGGAGCACAATCCTACCTGGCACACACAGGGTTCTCGGGAGGCAGAATTGACCCTACAGCAATGTGTCGATTAGTCAGAATTCCATATTTCAAACCCTCTAATAAGTTTGTGAGCATCGTAGCCATGTCACTTGTATCAAGTTTACTCCCTGGCCTAAAGGAAAGAGAGAAAAACCCTTTTCCAAAATTTAAGATGATTTTGAAGGTGTTTGGTTTGGCTAAAGCCAAAGAGCATTTTTGTACTCTAAAGCGAAAGGACAATGATGCGATATTTGCCGACTTGATTCAGGAAAGATGATGGTGCACTCTTGTAAGGAGCCACCTCCTTGGTTCTAACTCAGTGACACCCCTGTGCATGACAGACAGGGCACTGCCCAGTCCTGCCCCACCCTCGCAGTCATTGCTGTGCTCGAACCTGTTGTTGCAGGGACAACAGGAGTCTCACCAAAGATGCCGGTGCTGCCTATTTGGGATGCGGGACATCTGGCTGAACTTTGTTGACAATGGGTGAGGGCGATTTTTGATTTACAAGAAATGAAACTGCATAAAGCTTTATATTGGGCTGACCCAAAATATGATGTAGATAAAGTAGGAAGGGATTTGGCTATTTGAGGAGTAATACCCATTTTGTAATATGCCTTGGAAGTTAAACAGAAAGGAAGCCTGCAGGGGAATTTTTTAAGGGCTGCTGAGGGGATACCTGTTTAGAATACAAAGCAGAAAAGCAACTATGACAACAATAACAATGGCAAGGAGATCAATAGTCTATAAGAGTGAAATAATACTCATAAAAAGCCATTTAGTTTCAAGTTGCCTTAGTCTTTCAATTGCATTGTTTTTGCTCTGAGCTTGCCATCCTTAAATTCTTCCATCACCATATCTATAACATAAAAATATACGATGTGGCACAAACTTTATTCATGATAAGCTAAGGCACACTACAATAGAAACTGCAAAATATTTCAGATGCATTAGCAAATGTCCTGGTTTATTTTTGCATCATTCTTTTCAGATGTAATTTCCTATGGGATGTGAATGTTTAGATTTTTCTGTGCATTGCTTTATAAGCTATCCCCTTATCTTTTCCTTAAAATATATTTTCACTAAAGGAACTCAGGTTGACTATTTGCTGATGTTGTCTGACACCTAAACAAAACCCCGTTGTACGGCCTTCTTTCTCTGGTCTGGATGCTATTTGACATGAAGGTTTGAAGTGTTACCTTTATGTTTCCTACTTTCCAAAAATTTTTTCCAGTAGAGTTTATCCTTTGCTCATTTCTCCACTTTGCGTGTTGCACACTCACATTTGCATTGTGAGCTAAGAAGGAAATGCAAGTCTGTGATCAACTTAGATAACTACAATCTGCACTTCATGAGTGGAGGATCTTTGTCTTGCTCATCACAGTATCCCCAGCTTTTATGGCCCCTAGTAGACCATCAATAAATATTATTTTAAATAATTAGTTGTTAAAAGTACTCTAAAAAAAGAAAGCAAAAATATGTTATGGTTTTCTTTGCTTTGTTTTTGTGCATGTATATCTGGACAAGATAGGGGTGATGAAAAATCCAGAGGATAGATCAGTGGGACTCAATGTTCTTGGGGGTCACAGGAGAGGGGGAGTTGGGGGAAAAGAAGGAAGGGTGCCAACACATCCAGGGACAAGGGAAGAATAAGTGATCTAAAATTGATGGCGAGGAGGGCTTAGGATGCTTGGGGGGCTCGATCAAGGTCAATGTAGCCAAGAGGAATTACTGAAACCCAAATGAAGGCCAAACATGATAGTGGCATGGGAGAAAAGTAAAAGGAAATAGAGGAAGGAACTGGGAGGCAAAGGGCATTTATAGAGGTCTAATACAGGCATGAATATATGTAAATACAGTTATATGTAATGACAGGAATATTATATATCTATGTATACATATTCATTTATAAAGAATTATGGCAGCAGATGGACACTGGGCCTCCACTCAAGTACTCCCTCAACGTAAGAACAATTTGTTCTACTAACACAGAACTCTGTGATGTTCACCTTCCCTGACACGATTGCTGAAGACAATATGGGTGTATAAGCAAACGTGGTGAAGAAAGCTGATGGTGCCTGGCTATCCAAAGCTATTGTTTCTGGGGTCTTAAGGCGTGAAGATAAACAAGCGGCCATCTAGCTGAGAAGAAACAAAGCCCACGTGGAAGAAGCACAGCAGCCTGTGTGATCATGATGGAATCAGGATGGAACCAGGTATCAGGTGTCAAATACCCAAAACAAAACAAAAAAACAAACAAATGAACAAAAATCATCTCAATGGGAATGAGGGGGAGGGCAGACACAACCTTCCTCTAGTTCTTTAATGCTTCCTCCCACCCCCACCACCATGACCCCAATTCTATCTCACAAACTGGTTACACCAGAACATGTATACCAGTACAGATAAGAGCTTGCAACACAGGGAATCCAGAACAGATAAACCCCTCAGAAATAATAAAGGGAGCAATGATGCTAGGAGGGTAAGGGAAGGTGGCAAGGGGGTGGGGTAATCAATCACAATAATCGATGTATGACCCCCCCTTCCATGGGGACAGAGAGCAGAAAAGTGAGTGAAAGGAGACAGCGGTCGGTGTAAGACATGAAAAAAAGAGAATAGTTTATAAATGATCTAGAGAACATGGAGAAGAGAGGGTGGGGGGGAGGGGAAAAATGAGGAGCTGATATCAAGGGCTCAAGTAAACAGAAAATGAAATACTGTTTCTATATTAAGAACTCCTGCTCATCCTTCAAAACCTTGTTTTCGCCCCTGACCCTTTGTCTAGGGTAAACACTCTAGAAAGTAATAATCATATCCTATATGCTAGTTTGTATTTTCACGGCCTGTGGGCCCTATGAGGGGCCCTGGTGGTATAGTGCAGTATGTGTCGGGCTGCTATCCACACGGTCAGCAGTGTGAAATCACAGGAGAAAGA
>NW_022104341.1:19279588-19281822 GCF_000313985.2 Echinops telfairi
CATTTGGAGTTTGTTCCATGAGATCAGACTCTTAATCAAGCTTTCTATTTATAGGCTCTGAAAAGATTGCATATCAGTCTGTGACAAAACAGCCTGATTTGTGGCAGACTGGGGACTGGTTTTGCCATTATGACAATACACTTTCTCATGCAGCCGTCGCAGTGCACCAGTGTTGGGCAAAAACCAGCATTTCTTGCTTGCACCACACACCTTATTCACCGGCCTCACTCTGTGAGACTTTTTCTATCAATCAAGTGGGACATGAAAAGAAAGCGATTTGAGGATGTGGAAGAGGTGAAAAGAAATAAACGAGGGAGGTGCTGTCAGCCCTCCAAACAGATGAGTTTGAAAAATGTTTCCAAGAATGGACTCTCAGATTTGACAAAGATATTCAGTGTAATGAAGAGGACTTTAAAGACGATAAGGCTGCTCTGCAAAATAAATAAATAAATAAATAAATAAATGCAAAGCTTTGAAAAAAAATTCTGAGTTTTTTTGGGTACCCCCACATATGCCACTCACTTATATTTGTGGTGGCATTTTTCTTAGCATATAGAAGCCACACAGTGAATTTGATTGACCTGGTGGTCAAGAAAGGAATCTTATTCAAAGTGAATCTCCATCACTTACAGTGTGCCAAGTGTATGGTAAATATTCGACATTTACTTATTGAATGGTTGGAAATCATTAATACCCAAGATACAGAAACCTTAGTGACAGGTTATAAGACATGGTCTACAATTTCAATTTTTCTTTTCCATTTGATGTCATTGCCAAGTCAGCAACTTGCTCAAAATATTACCCACGATATCACAAAGCAGCTAGCAGTTCAGCATCTTCCATTAGGATTTAAATCACATCCTTTCAATGAAAAATATGCAATTTGGTTAAAAAGTGAATTTAGTGTTGGAAGGGTAGAAATTAGCAAAATCAATGTCTGGGGCACTGCCTGCATACAATTGGACTCATGGATTATTGCCTGTAACTACTGTAGTAGTGATACCTAACGCTTGCCTTATTCAAGGTACTTCGTGCAAAGTAATCCTTTAGCACAGATTGATAGATGTGACAGCAACAGACCACACCCCCAAGTCAACTGCGAGTTCTTACGCTTGCAGTGTTTTAGAGTTCCTGAAGGACTACACTTTGCAATATCCTCTTGACCACATCTGCGCGCCTATCTCTAAGAAGAGAAAGGATATGCAAGGCTTACTTGCCTAGACAGAAATGGTTTTCTTTTTCAATATAGTCTGACCTACTAATCTCAGGACACTCGAGTCTGTGGGCAGAACTCAGCCTCCAGTCTATTAGCTTTCCCTTAGGTACTGATGAGAAATGAGGGTGCAATTCTGGCTGAGCCACCGCTACGGAAATGGAATGGATTTTGAAAGCTCTGTTAAGTACTAGCAGTTTAGCATTAGCGGCAAAGATCTGGAAGGATTTTCAAGTCTGACTTAAGCCGACACCTTTTTCTAAATTCCACAGAAACAGTGCTTATTTCTAGTTTCTACTGCCAGTTGCATTCAGACGAGTCTTCATCTATATCTCTAGCCTTCGTTATTTTTTCATCAGCAGGCCTTCCATGTGAACAGGACTGCCCAAAGAACCAACAGATCTGTTTTGGAAGGAGTGCAGCCAGAATGCTCCTTGGAGGTAAGGATATTGAGGTTTGGTCTCACTTACTTTGGATATGCTATCAGAAGAGGCCAGTCCCTGGAGAGAGACTTCAAGCTCAGGAAAGTGGAAAGGCTTCAGGGAGATGGATTGGCATAGCAGCTGCAACAATGGGTTCAAACACGTAGGACAGGACAGCGTTGTGTCTGCTTTCCATGGGGTTGCAATGAGTCAACGTCTTCAGCCTCTGAGATGCTGGACCTAGTATATTTTGACAGTACCTAACAATATCATAAAGACAGCAATCCAGAATTTAGTTACTCTCCTTGCCAACAGCCAACTTGTCTTTTTAAGATGTTCCTGTCAGGGAAATACCAATTCTGCCTCTCAAATTACAGACTAACTCTGTTGCTCACTGGACAGAAAGCACCAATTTTGACCATCTCGTTCTCTTGTGAGACTCCTTTTTAAAAAATAATTTTATTGGGGCCTCATACACCTTTTATCACAATCCATACATACATCAATTGTATAAAGTATATTTGTACATTTGTTACCCTCATCATTCTCAAAACATTTGCTCTCCACTTAAGCCCCTGGCATCAGCTCCTCATTTCCCC
>NW_022104341.1:19283049-19285488 GCF_000313985.2 Echinops telfairi
CAAAACCAAGCAACAAAAGAAAACAAAACAACAGCAGCAAAAAGCCAATGACAAAAAAAAAAACACACAACATAACAACAACAAAAAAGAAAAGCTTGTAGTTAGTTCAAGGACTGTATGGTGGCCCTTATGAATGTTTTCCAGTCGAGTCTCACGGGGTGCCAAGCTCTGGCCCCAAAATCTATTTTTGGTATTCCCTAGGGACTTTGTTGCTGGGTTCCCCTTGCTGTTCTGTTGCACGCATTAGTGTTTTGCCTTGGTGTGGTGGGATCAGATTGGGCGCAATTCCCACACTGTGTCTCCAGTGTTGTCCCCTGTAGGGCTATGAGTCAGTGAGGGATGCCGTGTCTCACAGTGGGGCTGGCCATATGGTCCTCTCTGTGGATTGGCTGCTCCGAGTGGGAATCTCATAGTAAAGGATTGGTAGGCCAGGATGTGCTCCATAATTCCACTATCCAGACAAAAGAGAAGTAATACAGTATTTCCTAAGCATGGATGCTGGAGCCATTATCAATGGGCCAGGGTGACCAGGTAAAATACTGATTACTCATTTAAATGTGAATTTTATATGAACAATAAGTAATTTTTTAGTATAAGTGTGTCACAAATATTACATAGGACATATTAACACACACAAAAACAACATTGCTTGCTTCAATAAAATGTAACTTACTGTCTTGTCTTTTTATTAGTTAAATTTGGCAGTTGTACCTTAGGCTCAAGGATTCCTTCTGACACCGTGGGTTAGGCATTAACCTGCTAATTGTAAAGTTGGCAGTTCAAACTCACCAGCCACTCTTCAGGAGAAAAATGAGGCTGTTTGCCCACAGGGGTTGCAAGAATTCGCTCAAACGTAACAAGGATTTTGAACACGGCACTGACGTAGCAGTGTTTCATTCTGCTTTGCGTGGAGTCTCTGTGGCCGCCTGAGAGTCAAATGGGAACCAACTTCATAGAACCCAACAAACAAAAAGAGTAATAATGGCTCCCATAAAGATTATATGGCTTTGATAGGCTGAGATCAACTGGATAGCGATGGGTTTGGGTTTGATTTGATATTAGGTTCACAAGACAATTCTTTCAGCCTGTCTAGTCTTGGCAAGATACTTAACCTTCCTTTTTAATCAGTATAAAAGTAGTACCTTTCTCACAGGATTGTTACAGGACTTAGGCCATGTCGTGGAACAGATGCCTAAAATGTGGTTAAGTGTTTGATACATGTCAGCTACTTTTTTCATTCCAACTGCTAAGAGCAGCGACAAACACACTTTTTTCATACAAGACATATTATAAACATTTTAGGTTTGTGGGTCATATGGTCTTTGTAGCCACTACCCAACTGTGTCATCATAGTACTAAAGCAAACATAGACAACAGACAAACAGGCATTTGGTTGGCTTTGGCCAATGGACTATATTTGACCAATCCCTGATGTAGGTTAAATCTTCGTAGTAATTTTTTGCTATTCCTTCTTATTGAGTTCATCACCTTTCATAAAACTATAATTGCACCTATCCCTTTTTAAAAAATGAAAACAGTTCCTATTTAAAGGGAACTTCTGATTACAATGCCTATTTTATAACTTTAGTACTACTTAACACTTAGAGAGCATATATGCGTTATTTTTTAAAATCCTTCATATACATACATAAGAAGATTCTAAATATGGGTACATGTATCCATGATATTGTCAAGAGTAAACACATCTACAAATAGCAATGGTTGCAATAAGAGACTCAAATATAACAGCAACGGTGCGGACGAGGCTAGACTGAGCACTGTTTCGATCTGTTCTAAAGAGGGCTACTATGAGTTGGAACCGACTCATGGCAACATAAATACTGTGACACCAAGTACATTACTGTGCATATAAATCACCCCTAGCATTTCATTTGTTTTATAGATTTCACTGTTCTTCCATGCATTATCGCTCCTTTTCTTCCATTGTGTCCCACAATTCTTCTAAAATACAATCTAACCGGACAGTGTAGTATCCCTGAATGCACCCCCTGCCCTTTCATTTTATGGGTTTCTGTGTGCTCCTTTATTATTCCTGCATGCCTTTTACCTTCTTTCTCCTTGTCAACAACGACATGTTCATAGAATGAGTAGACATATAGAAAGATCCAGGTTGCAAAACATTAAATAAATAAAAAGTCTAGAGATCATCTCTGTCTCCCTCAATTCATCACTGAGAACAAAGCAAAACGTTTTCTTCCTTGAAACCTATGAGTATTGGGCCTAAGCCTGGTATTAAAGAGGATCTGGTTGACCTTGTGGACAAGGAAAAGCTCTATAAATAAATGACATCTCCCATGAACAACAGAAGTGCGTGATGGAATGTAGGGTTCACTTTTCCTGCCCTGATTAAATGTACAAAGTTTTCATATTTGGTGTTAAACCTTCCCCTCCCAATTTTCCAACACTTCCACCTCTATG
>NW_022104341.1:19285588-19292227 GCF_000313985.2 Echinops telfairi
CATCTGTGTAGCTCCTGTCCCCATCCTGAAGCATTCCATGCTGCCCCTGAAGCCAGATTCTTTCTACCTTGCACCATGAGCCTACTAAGTAAGTTCTTACCTTTTACCTTGTGCATGAGCTCCTAGCTTGAGCATATAGCTTATCACTTTGGGACTTGGGTCTTCACTTACTTTTGTATACTCTTGGGCCTGGGTTTTTCTCTTTGGCTCTTCATCATGGTGAAGAATGTCTTTATCTTCCCCTTGTGGGAGGAGGAGTCAATAAATGGCAAGCTTCGATTCTCACTCATCACTGCACTGCCTGTACATTTTACTCTATCTGTATGTTTAGATATCTTCCTTTGCCTTCTGGTGAGCCTAAACACTCAGCACTTTTTGAAGCCAAATAAATGAATCTAGTAGCAGTGTCATCAATCCCTATTTTTTGGACATATTTTAACTTTTTCACCTGATGGCTACATAAAATAACAGCTTTTGTAGCTATAGGAGTGCCCAAGGAAATTACTGGTACTCTTTTTTCACCACAGTCTGCTCACCAGTCTTCCTGACCCACTTTTAGTACAGGAATTAAATAGAAAAGTTGATGCATCTCAAATACCAATTCCCAGAACTTCCCTTAACATTCAGTAGGTTTCAATACCCCTTTTCTGAACTGTTAACTACTATTATGCAATATTTACTCTCTTTTCTAAAGTACTATGTCATATCATGTCACTAAATAATAAGCTATTTTATGGTAAGGATTGTGCATTGCTTATATTTGAACATAATTCACAGCAGATCCCTGACTATAGCCAATGCTTCAAATCTATATGATAAACTAAATGTGTATGCATATAAGACAGAGTTCAGGCAGGATTCAGGATGTGGGACCAGGGATATCATTGCTGATGTTAGATGGATCTTGGTCGAAAGCAGAGCATACCAGAAAAAGTTTCTTGGTGTTTCATTAACCACACAAGGCATCCAACTGTGTGGACAAGAGTAAACTGTGCATAACCTTGAGGAGAAAGGGGATTCTGGAATGCTTCATTGTGCTCCTGTGGAACTTGTACATGGATCAAGAGGCAGCGATGCCAACAGAAAAGGAAATAGTACATAACATAAAGAGAGTAAATATTACACAACTCTCTGGTTTAAAATCTGGAAAGGTGTGCGTCAGGGTTGCATCCTCTCACCATACTTGTTCAATCTGAATGCTGAGCAAATCACTAGAGAAGTTGGATTATATGAAGAAGAGCGTGACAACAGTATTGGAGGAAAGCTTATTAACAACCTGCAATGTGCAGATGACATAACCTTGCTTGCTGAAAGTGAGGAGGAATTGAATCACTTGCTGTTGAAGATCAAAGATTGTAGCCTTCAGCATGGATTACAACTTAATGTAATTAAGACCAAAGTCCTCACCGCTGAACCAATAGTTAAGTTGTCAAGGATTTTCTCTTAATTGGACCCACAGTCAAGAGATTAAAAGATGCACTCCACTGGGTAAACCTGCTGCACAAGCCCTCTTTAGAGAACTGAAGAGCAAAGATGTTCTTTGAGGACTAAGGTGCGCCTGACCCACGCCATGGCATTCTTCATTGCACCACCTGCCTGTGAAAGTTGGCATTGAATAAGGAAGACCATATAAGAATCAATGCATTTAAACTGAGGTTCTGGTGAACGATATTGAAAGTACCATGGACTGCTAAAAGGAAAAACTGATCTTTATTGGAAGAAGTAAAGTCAGAGTACTCCTTAGAGTCAAGGATAGCAAGACTTTGTCTTACATACTTTGGACATATTGTCAGGAGAGACCTGTCCTTGGAGAAGGACATCATGTTTGGTAAGTGGAGGGGTGGCAAGGAAGAGAAAGGCAATCAATGGGATCGATTGGTACAGTGACTACATCAATGGGGTTGGGAAAAGAACAATTTTGAGGATGGCACAGGACCATGCAGTGCTTTGCTCTGTTGTGCATCAGATCACCATGGTTGGAGCTGACTCCATGACACCTCACCACCACAACAACATGTGTGTATGTGAGTCTACTCTATGAAGAGGTCCTCTTTTGTGCTCTGATCTATCTGTATATGTGTGTTTGTTCGAATTATTTTTTTCTGTGTGTATTTGTGTGCACATTACAACTAGTTGGAACTTTTCTCCTTATCCACTTTGAAATGGTGTCATTTATTTTCTAATACTTGTGAAAAGTGACACCAATATGCCCAGTGCCCTTTTTGATATCCCAGTATCTCTATGCTTCACGGACTGTTGTTGTCATCCAATGACTTATATCTTGGCACTCTAATAGCTATGTAACGAAGCAGACTTAAAGCCAGGCAAGAGATGGGTGATTTAGAAATTAGAAGCCCCTTTTATTATTGTATTGCTCTCCTTTCATCTTTGCCTTCTGATGCTTTCTTTTCCTTTCCTCCTTGATGCCTTGAAAGTATTACCAGGCATATTAATTACATGTGGCTAGGTCCCATCATCGCCACTAATCTACTCCTTCCCCTCCGTCAGACAGAAAGCATTTTATGGCATTTCTAGCTTCTGGGACTCGAAGTGCAGAACTTCAGTAAGAAAGTGCATATCACTTGCACATTTTCTGGGGTCAGCTACTTCTAAATCAGCAGTGAAGGATTCCACTTCAGAAGACAACTTCAGACAGATTCTGGGGATGGGGAAAGAGAAAGGGAAGGAAGATAGAGGCTCAAAGACAAAGGCAATTTTTGACAGGCTCGGAAGGAGTGTGCCGTGACTGAAAGGGAAGAAGACGCCAGGGGAAGATTGCCCCACCAATCACCACCAGGACGAGAAACACAGGGTCCTCGGGTCTGAAGTGAGACAGGAAGTGAAAACATTCATCTCTAATCCAGTTTATCAGAAAGTAAATTTCACAAAATGGGATGTCAAGTGGGTAAAGTTCAAACATCCAGTACAGAAATCCTACTTTTCCCTCCAGAAATATAGGTTAAAGCTTTGGTAAGTTTCACCACATGTGCCCATGTATTCTGTGCCTCCGCACCGCTCAGAAAATGTCCATCACAGGCCATTTTGAAATCGGGCAATTAGGCAGCTCGAGAGGTCTACATAAATTATACAACAAATAGAGCTAAGAGCCTCCATTTTAGTTTTAAACACTTGCTATTCATGTTCCCTTTCCTTCTACAAATGACTCTGCTTTCACCTGAATCGCAAATTACTGTGACGAAATCTTCGTAGCATTTTGTCGTTGGAATTTTTCATACCACGGTCTCAGAATAGTGAAAAAGAGACCAATGGTTTTCATCAGCTCAAGGAAATGCTTAGGAGAAAAACTATTATTCAAGAACTGCCACACCCTCCGACATGCCTCCGAGCTTTCTCAGAATGGGCCCCGAGGAGTGAGATGAGCAGCTTAGCAAGGATCCAGGATCAAGAAGCAAAGTTGTCCCGACATGGTGTGTTAGTCTGAGTACCTTAGAGAAACAAATCCACAGAAACTCATGTAAAAGAGAGAGTTTTATATAAAGGGTAAGTGCACATCAAGAAAACATCCCAACCCAGTGCTGCCCAAGCCCACAAGTCCAATATTAACCCATATGTCCAACGCCAATCCACAAAGTCCTCCTCCATCTCACAAAACACACACAATGATGCCCACTGCAGAAGGAAAACTGAATCAGTGAACGTGTAAGCATCTCTGTGCTGGGGGAGGGTCTCCACAAGACTGCTCCGGCACCCAGGGCTGCATTGGGGTAGGTCCATGTGGCTTCTCCTTGGGGATGTCTTGCAAGAAGTGAGGCTTGCAAGCAGAAGCAGGGAACTGGCTAAGGCAGCTGCACCCTGGTCAGACCATCAGAAAGCAAGAGACCTGAGAACTAGAAAGGTGAGACTCACCGAACCATTTATCCCTCTGCCTTTCAATTAACCCCACATGGGTTTATTGGCCAGGTTGGCACAATAAACTAACTACATCACTATCTCACATGGTAAAACCACTCAACTGGAACAGCCACTGACCTTCACATGGCAATGGCAGTGTCGGTGGTCTGGGGTTTCTGATGGTCACTTGGTACCAAAGCACCAACCTCTTCTCTGCCTTCTTAGTCCACTGTGTTGGAATTTTGTTGATGTTGGGTTTTCTACTTTCTCATTACCTTTCCTATTTTTTTTTTTATTGGGGGTCATATGGTGGAAAATTAATTCTATCCAACAGGGCTAACAGAGGTGTTTTGTCCAAAAACCAGCTTCTACATTTACCTTGAATCAAAAAGGCATAATTACGTTTTATATATTTTTCTTTTCTAATTTCATTAATATCTGGCTTTATTTTATTATATTTTATTAACCTAAAGCCCTCAGGCAATTTCTGTAACAATAACCAAAAAGCAGCCACTTGGCCAGAGTTAGGCCAACCAAATGGCTCTGGCTCAGAAAATGAAACCTGAATGCATGACTCATAAATAAAAATGATGCCTGGACTCATTCACCCAAACAGCAGGTACGATCATACTGTTTGTTTCAGGATTATCCCTGCAATGTTAGTTTCGTGAACCTGGTTACTAGCTGAGGGCGTGTCCACCCCTAGGCAGGTTTCTCGAGTCTTTCGCTGGGAGCTTCTAACAGCGTTCAGGTTAATTTCTTTTTGTTGTTGGGCAGAATCAATTTCTCCTGCAGCAACGAAAGAAACCTGCTGATAGGTACCAAGTTGGTGGTAAGAAATTTCCATGGATATTTTTATAATATGATGGACAATTCCCTGTGTGTTGTGTGTGTATACATGTAAGAGGGAAAGGGTGAGGGAGAGGGAGACAGAGACAGAGAGAGAGAAGGAGAGACAGAGAGAGAGAAAGACAGAGAGAGAGACAGACACACACAGAGAGAGATTGATTCTCCATCTGTCAATTGGAGAAACTGGAAAACAGAAGTAAAAAAAATTATATTTTGGGAGGTGGGACCTATTCATTAATCTGTAGCCTATCTATATCTCTATATATTTCTGTGCTTTCTCAGCAAATTATGAGAGAAAAAAATTCCAGGAAACGTGCTCTACCATTTACTATTTTTCTCTCTCTCTTTGAAACACCACCAGGAGCTGCTAGCAGAATATTCTTGGCTCTTAACAAGCAGAGTGGTTGCTTGATATAAAATAGTAGCTTTCTGCCTGCCACGAAGGCCAAGGGAGCAATATCTCATTAGTGGTTAGGACTGTCTATCTTCACTTGAATTTCAGCACGCTCCTTCCATATGCCTGTCTCCAGAACATCTTCCTTGTTTGGAAAAGTGGGGTGCCAGTGGTTGTATGCTTTATGAGTCAGAATTGACTTGGTGGCAGCGAGCCTCCCTTCCCCAGGTAACTGGCTCTTTAGCATATTAGATCTATCTTCTACTCCCAGAGTAGAGTGGTCCAAGTTTCAAGCCTGAAATACAAAAGAAAATTCAATTGTCAAACATCTTCCATTGTTTTCTCCATTTCTTCCTCTTGAACAACTGATCAGAAAAATCTCCCCCCCCAAAAAAAATTTACTAAGGAAAGAAAGTATTAGCAAACTAAATTTATTTAAACTTTGCCACCAAATGCTGTAACTGAGTAACTCAATAAGTTCAGAAAATGAAAGTGAAAATACTAAACAAAGAGGAATGTTCTTTCATGTGGCATTGTATGGTAATTCATGGACAACTTGAGAAACTATTGCTTATCCAGAATTTAGAATGGAAAATGGGAGGTGAGGGGGAACCAAGAACTAACCATGAAAATATTTACGTGCAATCGAATAAATCCCTGCTCAGTTAGCATTAAAAACCATCTTATGAAACCACTGTAATATAGTTTGAAAGCATATAATACATTAGTCCTTGTGAAATTCCTTAGAAAATATTGGTTCTTTTCACTGAGCCACATTTCAAAGCTTTGTGTAGTGATTTAAAGGTAAGAAGAATAATAAGTTACACATTGGACTTTTAATCCCCAAGCATCTTCTTATGGTACAGTTTTACCTGTAAGTTATATCAGTGCCATTCAGAATTCCTTAACATCCGGGGCATGCAGATATTTTATGTCTGTATGTTGAATATAATAATTCAGTAGGGGCATGCAGGTATTTTATGTCTATATGTTGAATATAATAATTCAGTAATAATGGGCTTAAATACATAGGAACAAATAGGTATACATAAATTGTATTTTTCTTAACAAGAAAAATTTCCAACCTCCCTACAAAATATTTTGAAGGTGCTACAGACACCCAAGTCCCAAGAGATCTCTGGAACTTAACCTAAAGGAATTGCTAAGCAGAATGCAGAAAGAAATGGTCACTGGTGCTGGGCAGAGAGGTGACCCCTGTCTGGGTGACCTGTCCTCTGGTCATGACTAGCAGTGGGAAACAAACTACTGTGCTAATGTGAGTGCTACCCTATTAAGACCAGAACAGTGTGTTTACAAGCTGCTCAGTTGGCAACAATGATGACGGTTTCAATGGAAGAAGACTGGCAGTCACAAAGGTGAAACATTTTCTATGATGTTCTTTATAGAATCATGACCAGGGAGTGCTCTTTGAACAGTCATTACTCTCCCTGGGCCAGTTTAATCCAAAAGTTCTTAAAATTGATTCACATTCATATTTACAGATGGTAGCAACAATAAAAAGAAGATTTTATTCCCCTTTCACA
>NW_022104341.1:19293857-19296906 GCF_000313985.2 Echinops telfairi
GCAAGAGGCAAAAGTGTAAGTAGGTCTTATTTTTGGGGGATGTCTTACTTTTTGGGAAACAGGGTAGTAGCTGCTACAATGGGACCAAACATATGAACAATTCTAAGGATGGTGCCGGGCCACACAATGTTTCTTTCTGTTGTGCTTATGGGTCAGAACCAACTCGATGACACCTAACAATAGACAGGCTAAGTAGGACGAAAGCATTCAACTCTGATGCACACCTTTCCTGATTTTAATCCATGTAGCATTCCCTTCTTCTTTTCAAATGACTGTCTCTTGACCCATCTACAGGTTCTGCATGAGCACAATGGATTGTATAAGATTTATCATTCTCCTCCATGCTACTTATAGTTGGTTATAATTTACACAGTCAAAAACTTTTGAATAGTCAATAAAACACAAGTAAGTATTTCTCTGGTGTTCTCTGCTGTCAACCAAGATCTATCTGATGTCAACAACGATATCCCTTGTGTCACGCCCTTTTTCTGAATCCAGCTTGAATTTCATACAACTCTCTGCCAATGTACCACTGAAAGCACTGTTAAATGATCTTCAGCAAAATTTTACTTGCATGTGATATTAACTATATTGCCTAATAATCACTGTATTCTGTGGCATCATCTTTTTATTGAGTGTGTTCTGCCGAGCCATAAGAATCCAGATTCAGTAGCTATCCCATCAATGGAAACTCTCTGGTTTTCTTCCACCAGTTTGGAGACATCACACCCAGCTTCTTCATCCAAGTTGAAAATCACCCCTCCTGTGGCTCCGCTTGTAGTTCTTTCTGGAATTCCTTAAAGCACTCGATCCATTAAAACAAAACAAAAACACCTGATGTTTATGTGGAACAACATTGTCTTAAGCTTCTGATAAAGCTTCAATGATTTGTGCAGATGTCCAGTTAAGTTTTGTTAAAATTTGTATATTTTCCTTGATCTCAAAATTTTTCTTCTCTCCATTGTACAAAAAGCACATGTTTTGTTGTTGCTGTTGTTTTGGCACCCTAACAGGAAGAATCCCTGGTGATATAGTGGTTAGGCACTGGGCTACGAACCTCAAGGTCAGCAGATCAAAACTACCAGAGGCCCCAAGGAAGAAATATGGGACTTTCTACTCTCATAAAAAAGTTAAAGAATGTTTGGAAACTAATTGTGGTAGCAATTGTACAACACTGCCTGCCATGATTGAATTATGGAATGATATATGTATTAACACCCCAATTAATCATAATTTTTTAAAGAGTTATAGTCTCCAAAATTCAAAGGGGCAGTTCTACTCTGTCCTGCAGGGTTGATACGAGTCATCATCGATTCAATGGCAGTGAGCTTGTTTATTTTATTAATAAGATTACAGCAGGTGCATTACTGAGAGAAATTATGGCCATAATTATGGTCTATGGCCATACAGTGATCCTAAAGACAAGTTTAAACATGTTTTGTTTGGAATAAACTCATGCATAGATTTGTGCATTTGAATCCTAATAGTAATACTTTATGACTTAACCTCCTATAGGAAAGTTAACAACGGGAAATGTCATGAAAACTTCTCAGCAAAACGTACTGAGGCAATGAGTCACTGGGCTGGGGATTTAGAAACAGGCTTGTGGAACAGCTAAATCAATTGGCATAACAACACGTTGTGGTTGTTAGGTCCGTCGAGATGGTTCCAACTTACAGCAGCCCGATTGACCACGGAGGGAACCACTGCCTGGTCCTGCACCTTCCTCAGAGCTCTGCTTGGCTTGAGCTGGCTGCTTCCTGGTGGCTGTGAAACCCCCAGCACAGCAAGCCCTATGAGTTTCTGATTCAGAATGTCCACCACCAGTCCATTTTCGCTCACTAGCACCTAGAAAATGGATCCTTAAGGGTTCCATTTCATTTTGACAACTTACATTTCTCCTAGATTAATACTTCACACATTCCAAGTGCTGATCATTAGTACAATTTCAAGGCAGTTCTTTCCATTTTGCATAACATATTTCACAACAATATTCCACACTACACCGCATTGCATCAAAACTTTGAAATACGATGTTTTTCCTCTCCTGTTGGCCATAGTCAAGTGGCTGCATCTAATTAAAAGGAGTGTGGGGAATGTGTCCCTTTTTAGTATTTTATTTCATTTATTCAAGTTTGAAAGTTGAGAAACAAGTTCGTGCAGGTGAAGCAACTAAAGGGAAAAAATGTGGGGAATGAAAAAGTCAGATGGAGAATTTTAAGGCGGTCCATTGTATTGATATATTGCACAAGGCATCAAGACAAGATGCCGAGTATTTATTTGCTGCTGCTTCTTTTTCATTTTTTTAAGTAACCACAGCGTCTAATGATTAATCTGCTGTGTCCAGATATTTTTTCTTTTCCAGCAGTTTTATTGGCATGTAATTGACATATCATACAATTCAATAGTTCACTCATTCAATCATGGCAAGGAGAATTATACAATCATCACCACATCAATTTTAGAGGCTCATTTCCCTCCCCCCACTCCCATGGTTAAATTGCCTTTAAAATGAGTTGTGCACTCACAATCCATTCTAGTGCTCCCTCCCCATTCCTGCCTTCATTATTTACTCCCAAAATCTCCTTTCCCACCCTATCATGCACTCACCCTGTGGTAGTTACATAATCTGCTATCAATTTCCGACTTGAGAGGATTGAGTGAAGGAGTAGAGTCTAGTCTGTCAATCGGATCATAGCCAATGAAGCCTCTCCAGAGAATTCTGGGAACTCCAGGATTTTCCTCCTTGGAGGAAGAAAACACCTCTCTCTCTGCTCACTCCCTGAGATGATGCTCTACTGATAAGACACATTGCACTACCCCCTCGGAGCTAGAGAAGCCACGTGGACCTAACCTGATGCAACCAGACCTCTGGAGCCAGAGAATCCATGTAGAGACCCCTGTCAGCACTAAGGGATACTCACAATGCCACTGGATCCACAAGACTTTCTTCCCACTGGTCTGTGTGCCTCCTGCATTTGGCATCATTGCATGTGTTTCATGAGTCTGAAGAAGATTTTATGGATTGATATCGGACATAAGGGCTAAT
>NW_022104341.1:19298644-19312377 GCF_000313985.2 Echinops telfairi
ACTGGCTATTTAAAAGGGGAGGAAATTATAGGTGACTGCTTTGTTGTTACTATTATTGTAGTAATTTTTTATTGAAAGCAGATAATATTTCAGGTGTTAATTTAAGTGCTTTAAGCACAACATCTTATTTAATCCTTATACTAAACTTGATAGTTTTGCAGTTTAACATACTGAAGATTATTTCTAAAGTGTTATTAATTTATTCTTGCAGCACAGATTGATTGAACACCTACTCTGTACCAATACGAAGTGAAAAATCAAGCATGATATACCTTCATAAAAAGTTTTGTTGGGAAACACATATTACTTAATTATCTATATGAAGAAATGTAAAACAGTGACTGCAATTAGTAGCATATAAGAGAGCTACTGGGTGAAATAAGTGCAATAAGAATAGGGACTAAATTAGTTCTGAACTGTGAGTGAGAATTAATTAGGGGACCTGTATGCGTATTGTGGTTGGCTGTGGGGGAGGGAGCAGTAGAGGCAGAAAAGTATAGAATTCCCTACAGAAATAACAATGCCTACAAAGGAGGTGAAGAAAACACAAAATACTTTAGAATGGTCAAGAAAGCCAAAGGAGGGGGCGGTGATGAGGAGGGGAGGCAACGGAGATGTGCAGAAGTCTAGCTGGGTAAGGCTATGTAGGCTTGGGAATGCATTCCGGTGGTTGTTGTAGTGAGCTGCCAGTGAGTCACTGATGCATCGTGGGCCTCTTGTACAACGGAACAAAATGCTGCTCAGCCTTGTGCCATCTCCCCCATTAGTTACAGACTGAGTCGTTGTGAGACAGGGACTGTTCATTGGCTCATTTTCAGAAGTAAATCGCTAGACCTTCCTTCCTAATGTTTCTGATTCTAGAAGCATAAGGCAACTGTATAGGATTATGGCAGGCAAGCCTTCCGCACATGAGGGGCATTATGAATTGCACTCAGGGCTTCTGCATAAAAGGCAAGGTTTCTATCACTTAACCTCCAAGACTGCCCCAAAGCCTTTCTACTTTATTCTAACTTATAGGAAGGGGTTCCCAGGGTTTACAACCCAGCAAGTTGTGTTCAGCATGGAATGCTACAAGGACGGTTGGTCTGACTGTGGTTTGGATAAGGGATCAGAGGGAAGTCTTCTTAGTTAAAGAATTGTTACTGGGTGATAGATGCTAGTGACTGTAGTAAAAAGATACGTGGAGATTTGCAACTTTCAGGAATAGATTAATAATTAGACTCAAGGTCTAAGGCTGGCACTTATGTGTCAGGATAGAGTGACCATTCAAAATTCAATCAGCTGCTGTTTCTATTACTAATCCTTCTTCCTTCCAACTATATGATCACAAAAACACTGTGTGTAGGACAGAGTTTCCTTGAGAGAGAGAGAGAGAGAGAGAATAATCCAATAATCTGCTTGACCAGGTTTACAACAGAAATTTCTTCTTTTTTATATTTGAAATAAACATCTACCTTTAAAAATCATAACCAAAAAACATTTTCCTTTAAAATTTTTTCTAAAACACATGCTATTGAAATAGAATCCAATACATCGTTGTCTTGGGGGAATCACAAATGGACACTTGTCAAAATCATACAATTGCCCTGAAATTTAGATCGATTTTTTCGTAGGACAATTGAATATTCAGATAAAAACATATATATTGGGTTAGTAGTAGGCAGAAATTTTAAATGTCTGTGTTGTCCAATTCTTTGTTTGTTGTTTGTTTACATTGGCCTATGTATCAGGGACTTGTTAATACCCATACAATGTAAGAGACAAAAGACTGTTTTTACTTTGTGGATCCTATTTTTGCATCTTCTTTTCTCATGCTGGAAGATTCCTAAAACAGATATAACTTTTATCAAAATACCTATTGTGCTTTGCAGCTGTGGATGGACATGTTCCCAGTTATGGATTCACGAATACCACATCGTAGCTTCTCTAACAAGACTTATTTTTCCCTAAAATGAGGCAGAATAGTGAAGTGAAAGCCCTCTAATTTGAGCATGAAAGCTCCATCCCAATTAAGCTGGAAGGATCAAAGAAAACACAGAGTTGATTTTTCTTTTTTCTGAAGGGAAAAGTAGGAAGTACACAAAAATATGAAAATGGTACAGTGGTATCTGCAAATTGCACAATTTTATTTAGCGCTTAGGTCAAGCATGAAACACTCTAAGGTACAGATTAAATTTAAAAGGACTACAAAATTCACCAACACATTAACAAATAGGTAGGCCAGGCACTAGTCAATATATGTTCCAATAAACTACATTGAAAATGTTTATGAAGTATCCTTGGCATCATGTAATTGTGGGCAATACGTGCTGTGTAAATGGTGATGTAGTACTGGAAAGCTGTGTCTGATTACTACTTTTATTAGTACATTTTTGATCTTTTTAATAAAAAAGATCATCTTTCTAGATAACATTTTATAGTCTGAAAAATCGATATTTATATGAATTCAGGAATGGTTCAAACAACACTGTCTTCTGCTACCAGAAAGATTTTAGTCCACCCAGAAATATCTAGTAATAAGCACCCGGTTGATCTACTTCTCAATGAAAGCCCTCTGGAGCACAGTTCTACTGTGATACACATGGGGTCATCAACTGATTGTCATACGTATTGCTGACAGTCCAATTGGGATGATTATTACTGTGTTTGACTAAGAACATTAGTAAAAACCCAGAAGGGTTATGCTGGGAAAATGTATGCATTCAAAAATCTTAGTAATTTTACACCACTAGCATATCTTTACCACTCATGTTCCATGTACAACTTTCTGATTAAAAGTGGTTGGCATGGCACCAGAGCCTACTTGTAAGTGTGTTCGTTGCATATCGCTTCCCTTCTCAGTCAGGACTCATCCAACCCAGTGGTATAGGATGTGGGGTAAAACAGAGGAGCAATGGATTAGGTGGTAAGCACTATTGTGGTTCCTACACTAGATTAGTGAATTCCATATAAGAGAAGATTGTTCTGAAGGGAACTTGGATGGAAAATGTTTATATGATTTGGGAATTATTTATTGAAGTATGTACTTTTATAATACAGTTTTAAATTATGAAATGGATGCTCTCCAGGCTAATCAGCTAAGAGAAGTTCTATTTTGGTATTTTGGCTTCGAGAGGAATGTTAAGGAAACTGTTATTATAGAATATTGATGTAAAGAAGCAGAATAAAATGGAATGGTTAAGGAAAGAAAGAAAATTAACCCATGGATGCAAGCTAAGTGATTAACCGACAACATCTTGAAAAAAATGAAACAAAAATATAATATCTAGAGGATCATAGTTTCTTCATGGGGAGTATTGACTTGACATGCTGAATTGAATTACTGCATGATTTTGAACAAAAGAACATTATGTCTGAAGGAAACAAAGGCAATTCCAAGTATGACGTTTTAAACTAAAATCAAAATACTATCAGGGACATCCAAGACTCTGGGAATGGATTAAGGGTTTGAGGACAAAGGATAAGATGGATATTAAAAGGAGGCAATATAATTTTGGCAATTCAATGGACATGTTTGTAATTCCAAGAGCATTGAAGAACTGCCAACTCCTTTGTTAGGTGTCACCCCTAACATTAGTGACCTCAAGTGACGAACAATAACTGCTCAATATTACTTGTAGATTGTAATTGTTTATTGTAGGAAACTGACAGGTGTATTTTGCCAAGGGGTCACTGTGTGGACTTGACCTGCCAACTTAATATTTCGCAGCTGAGCTTGCAAGTGTTGCTTAATAAGGGCTCCTTCTCGCTGCCATTGATTGAGTCCAACTCTCAGAAACCCTCTAGGGCATAGAACTTCTCCTGAGGTTCCTGAGACTTTAAATCTTTACAGAGCCAGAGCCTTATCTTTCTTTCATGGAGTGGCAAAGGAAGCTCAAGTACACAAACTCAAATATGATGTACCAAAAAGAAATAGTCAACATTTAACCATTTCAGAAGGTAGCATATGAGCAAGAATCAATGGTGCTGCATGAGGTAGTTCAAGCTACACGGCAAGTAGAAGCCAAAAGTAAGGCTCCAGGAATTGATGGAATAAAGGTTGACATGTTCCAACAACCTGAAGAAGCACTGGAAGCACTTACTCTTCTATGCCAAGATATTTAGAAGACAACTACTTGGCCAACTGTCTGGAAGAGATCCATAATATTGTACCCATTCCAAAAAAAAGGTAACTCAATACAAGATTCAAATTATAGAACAATATCATTGATATCACATGCAAGTAAAATTTTACTGATGATAACCCAACAACAGTTGCAGCAGTACATTGTCAGGGGACTGCCATATTCAGAAGAGAACATGCAACAATAGATATCATTGTTGATATCAGATGGATCTTGGCTGAAAGCAGATAATACCAGAAAGATGTTTTTGGTGTGTGCTTTGTTGACCATGAAAAGACATTCCACTATTTGGGTCATAATAAACTATGGATAACCTTGAAAATAGGAATTCCAGAGCACATCATTGTGCTCCTATGGAACTTGTACATGGATCAGGAGGCAATTGTGTGAACAGAACAAACATGGTTTAAAATCAGGACATTTGTTCATTGGATTTGCATCCTCTTACCCTGCTTAATCAATCTGCATGCTGAGCAAAGGCTCAGAGAAGCTGGACTATGTGAAAAGGAGTGTGGAGTAAGGATTGTAAGAAGGCTTATTTTTTTTTAGAAAGGCTTATAAACAACCTGTGATATGCAGATGACACAACCATGCTTGCTGAAAGTGAGGGAGAACTGAAGCTTTAGTGGATGAAGATCAAATATTGCAACCTTCAATGTGGATTACAATTAATGTAGGGAAGACCAAAATTCTCATCACTGGACCAATAACATGATAAATGGAGAAAAGTTTGAGGTTGTCAAGGATTTCATCTTGCTTGGATTACAATCAAAGGCCATGGAAGCAGTCGTCAAAAGATCAAAGGACACATTGCGTTAAGTAAGTCTGTTGCACAAGACCTTTTTAGAATACTGAAAAGCAAGGATGTTACAGTGAGGTCTAAGGTATGCTAATTGCCTCCTACATATGCATGTGAAAGTTGGACAATGACTAAGTAAGGTCAGAGAAGAATGGATGCGTTTGCATTATGGTACTGGAAAAGAATATTGAAAATACCATAGACTGCTAAAAGGATAAACCTCTCTGGGAGAAGTACAGCCAGGATTGTTTGGATGTACATATAACCGTAGGACAAAGATAGTGAGACTTCATTTTGCATACTTTGGACATGTTGTCAGGAGTAACCAGTCCCTGGAGAAGGACATCATGTTGGTACAGTGGAAGGGCAGTGAAGAAGAAGAAGGACTGAAACAATGGGCTCATGCGTAGTGACAGTTGTGAGGAAGTGGACTGGGTGGTGTTGTTCTGTTGTGCATAAGGTCGTTTGGGGTAAGAACTGACTCACTGGCACCTGACAAAAACAACAACAAGATGCACTGTTGGCCTATTGGACACATATTGGACTGGTAACTGCACACTCAACAGTTTAAACCCCCAAGCTTCCCAATGTAAGGAAAATGAGACTTTCTGTTCCTATAAAGATTTCTAGCCTTGGAAATTCACAGTTCGCCTTTGTACTATTTAAATAGAGACGGTAGTGGTGAGTTTGAGTTTTTTACTTTGCTGACTTACAAGGTTATGTAATCTACAAAAGTCAATCAGCTCATAGTGTAGGTTTCAGTCCAGGTTTATCTGAAACCAAACTGAAAACTCCACACTCACTGAGTGGGTTCTAACTCATAGCAACCTTATAAGACAGAGCAGACCTGCCCCAGGTGCGTTTCTGGTAGTGTAACTCTGGAAGGGAGCAGAACGCCAGGTTTTTCTCCAATGGAGTGACTTGTGTTTTCAACTACTGACCTTGCAGTTATCAACCCAATGATTCATATAATATTTCATTTCAATTTCTTTTTTCCACATTGCAAATGTTTCATATATATTATATGAGAGAGAGTGAGCGAGCTCTGGGGGCACTGTTTTTAAAGCGATGGACTGCTAACTGCAAGGTGGATGAATCAAACCCACTTGCCATTTTGTGGGATAAAGTAAAAGCTATCTGTTTCTGTCAACATTTACAGCCTCAGGAACCAAATGTGGGCTGACTATGAATTGGAAACAACCCAATGGCGGTGAATATATACACAATTCCAACGGTCACAACAACGATGACAAACAATCAAGATCTATAATATAAATGAAATATGAGGGAGGTGATTAGGGCCAAGTAGGAAGCATAATGTTCAGATCTTGATTTTTTTAAACTCAAATCCTGTCTTAAAATGTGCAAATATTCAGCAGGGAAGTGATTCAAAGAATGAATGGATAACATGAAAACTTACATATTTAGACATTAAAGTCTGTTTTTAAATTACTAAATATTTTTAAGACTAAATGGTTGAAGATACATAATATCTACCTAAGATATCAATTCTAATAAATGAAGAAATACTGATCATTTTAGATTTGATATTTAGAGAATACATAACACTTATTTTTTGCTTTTCTATTCTTGTCTCATCCAGACTTCCCTATTTTAAGCATTTGGTTTTATAAATTTTCATGCAGATACTTATTGACTAGACCCTAAGTCATGATATTGTATTTCCGTCTTCTGTTTTTTCTTATGTGAATATTACACATCTAAGAGAATTTCAACTGCCTATTAAATTTCCACTTGAATTCTTATGCACATAACTGTGTAATTACTTAAAATGACTTATACACATAATGGAAATATTTTCCTCACTCCCTAAACCCCAACTCTTTCTCACCTCTTCTCAATCCTTGAAACTCAGCATAAATAATAACTTGGGCAAATATCATAGCATATCTAATGGAAAAAATCTAATGAAGATGGCAGAAACTTTGTTGCCAGCATATTTCATTATCCCTGCGAGTGTAGTAAGGTGTTTGGAAAACCACCTGCCCAAAGAACAGTAATTTTACAAGTAGGTTACACTTTTTATTGACCTCCATCCTGAGTCCAATATCTTTCTTCTAAAAAGTGAAACTAGCTCTTATAAAAGAAAATCTCTTCATGTTAGAAATCCCAACTGCCTTGTTTTCCCCAACTAAGTTATGTGTAAAACATAAAGAAAATTCTCAGATCTGCTGGGATACAGGGTTGCTAGGGTGACTGTGAAAGAAAGTGAACCTGAAACGATCAGAGATCAATAAGAAAAGGGAAGGTACTGGGGGCTAAAGTTAGAAATATTAAATCTTTGGACAAGTCCTTTTTCTCTAAAGCTTAGAGATCTAATTGGTTTTCTTGGTTTTATCTTTCAGCAATGGGTACCTAACACACAGACACCCCTTTTCAGATCACACCCTTGTTAGCTCTTTCCTTTCTTTGTACTTTCTCAAGGCCGGAGTGAGATGAGTAAAAATTCATAACCAGAAAGAGGTGCTGCGGTACAGAGGTGCTTCTTTGGGCAGTAATGTTCCAAACCTTCCATTACCCCATCACTGGTCCTAAGATTTCTCTTACTGCCTCATTTCTTTTCCATTACCCCTTCAGGAAGAAGATAAATGCTCCTAAGCATTACACTAAAAACTACTCACATGTCTGCATCCATCCCAGCCCACATAAATAATGATGAACTGAGAACTAAAAACATAACTATGCGCTGAAATAGTATTTCTAACTCTATGCTGTGGTTTTGTGTAAGAAGGAAGCAAAAAGGAATAGAGACTAAGGACAGGGTATAATGACTTCCTATATCCTTGACCTAGAAGTGACACACAGACCCATTGATAAAAATCTTGTAACTTGGGCCACACTGACTTACAAGGCCACCAAAGAGCCTATTCTGACACAACAACCATGCAAGACATGGTTGTGTTACAAGGATGCAGTCTTTTCAATAACAGAATACCACATCTTTCTCCCAAAGGGCACTAGTGTGTTTGAACTGCTGCCCTTTCAGTGAGTATCCAAACGCTTAAGTACTGCTGCCACCAAGTCTTCCTCTAGATAGAGGTATAGGAATTAGAGTCACTGGTTACATAGCTGTATTTCAGCAGCAGTCTAAAGTACAGATTCTATATCATGGCTCAGAAAATACAAATTCTGGTGAATTGCAGGCTTTCTCTAACATTATTTTAATATTAACACCAATGTAATAGAACAAGTGTACAATAAAATCTATGATATTATGCTACTTTCTGACTGATTTAGTTATCTTTACTGTGTGCTTATATTATAATCAGGCTAGGAGATATCGCAGTGAATAAAATATCCAATAATCACATCCTTGATGAAGCTGGTATTTTGGTATGCGTAAGCCAGAAACAAATAAAAATCTACACTAGATGGTTAGAAAGATTATTGAAAAGGTTATAGCTTAAAAGACTGGAAAGAGACTAGAGAAGGAATCTTGTGATATTAAGGCATGGACATTTCAAGCAGAGGTAGAAGTACACCTGATAGATACAAGAAGCAAGCTTGTAGAACTGTTGTTGTTAGATACCTTTCAGGCAGTTTGGACTCTTAGCAACCTTATCCAAGAGATATACTCTGTTCTGGCCATCCTCACAATCACTGTTATGTTTGAGAAAAGGATTACAGCCCCTGTGTAAATTAATCTCACTGAAGGTTTTCACCTTTTTGACAGACCCTCTATTTTCCTGCACCTAAGGGACTGGTCTATCCAGTTAACATGACCAAAGCAAATGCGAGGTCTCACCATCTTTGCTTCCAAGGAGCACTCTGGCTTACTTCGTCCAAGAAAGAGTTTTCCTTCTTTGTCAAAATCACAATTCAAATGTATCAATTCTTTTCTCATCTTTCATATTTATTTTTCAGCTTTCACTTACACATGAGATCGTTGGAAATCCATGGCTTGGACCAGGTTCACGCCCCGTCCTCAAAGTGCTTTCTTGGATCTTTGGCACTTTCAGGTCATCCTCTGCAGCAGTTTGCTTAACACATCATTGGATTTCATGCGTGCTGTTTCTGTGAGTGTTGATTGTCTATCCAGGGAAAATGAAATCCTGGACCACTTGGATGTTGCTCTGTTTAGCATGATGTTGTTTATTGACTTGGTGATATTTCTGTCTTTACAGTGCCGTGTAACCCATGCTGATCTTTGACCTTCATCAGTAAGTGCTTCCAGCCTTCTTTACTTTCACCAAGCCAGACTATGGCAGCTGCACACTGCAGCTTGTTAGTGAGCCTTTCTCAAATACTACTATTATGGTCTTTTCCCCATAGTCTAACATCTTGGAGTTATTGTTGGACATACAGATTGAATAAAAATGGTAAAATCTACTACCGTGATGTACAGCTTTCCTGATTTTAAATCATGCAGTATCCCTATAGTCTGTTTGTGTGACTGCCTCTCGCTCTATGTACAGGATCCACATGAGCACAATGAAGTGCTATGAAGTGCCCATTGTTTACTACGTCAGCTGTAGTTTATTATAATTCACATAGTCAAATGCCTTTGCTAAATAAATGAAATATAAGTAAACACCTCTTTAATTTTCTCTGCTTTCCCAAAGAGTCCACAAGTAATGATATCCCTTGTTTCTTTTCCTCTTTAAATCCAGTCTGAATGTCTAACAGAGCCTTGTCAATATTCTATGAATTAAAGTGGAATAAATAAGGACACTTTTCGGAGACTATGTCATGATGGTAATGGGAGGAAGTTAAATCACAAGGTCTTACAGATTAGTGATTGGGATTTGACTTTCATGCTAGTTGATTTTAGAAGCATTTGAGAAGATATATGGCTTGATATGCCTTATATTTTAACAAAATTGCTAGCTTTAGAGTTTATTAAAAAAAACCTAAAGTTGGACAAGGGTAGAAGCTTTTAGACCTTTAGTTTGAAGTATATTGAAATAATTTAGGCAGGTGATAATAGGAGTTTATATTGGGTTGCTAGCATAAGAGATCATTAGGAATGGTGAGATGCTGGACACATTTTGAAAGTAGTATTGGATGATTTGCTAAACAATTTCATGTGGGCCTGAGAAAAAGAGAAGGATCAAAAATGACAGGGATATTTGATGCTAAGAGTGGAATAATGATGTTGCTATTAAGAGCTGGGTGAAGACTCTGGTTTAATCCGATTTAGAAAAGTAGATATAGGGTTCTCTTTGTGCTGAGCTCGTCTTCGGAATTGAGGTGTAGGCTTAAAATTTTAATCCAAACCTAAAGTTCCGGGGAGAAGAGCTTGTGGTTGAAGTTTTGAATTTTCTAGTCTACAGAAAACAATTAAATGCACGAGTTCTGGTGAAGTCACCAACTGAACGACTACCAGAGGAGAGGAGTCCAAAGGAATGGAGCATACCAATGCTAACGGGGTGGGGGCTGGGAGCTGGGGTACCTTGTCTTATCTCATTCTTCAAATCTGGAAAAGAGGAATTAGAATTTACTCTAGCTTCCAACATCATGGTGATAGCCCCATCCTTGAAAAGAGAACTCAGAATAATTGGAATTAAGAAATATAAGTGAATTATATGCATTATTTTAATAACCCTATAAGTGCTTGGATACATACAATTTAACATAGCTAATATTTTCTCAGACTCCATTACACTTAAAGATTTCAGAGTTCTGAACAATTGTAAGTTTTAATGGATTTAAAGGCTGATTCATTCTTGTCATTATAAGCCATGATATTCATACTATAATCCCACCATAAAGTTAATAGACAAATTTCCACATGGTTGGGACTATAGCAAAGTAATTTTTAATACTACCATACAATGGATCTATTGTGGCATAGGGAAAGAGATAAGCATAAAATTGCAGTCCATAAAACTCAGGGGATTCTACTTTAAAAGCACACTTGGAATTCTATTAAGTCAGCCAGCAAAGCTCTGTCTTCCCTTCTAAATACCGAATACCTCTTTAGGTGCCTCTATCACTCTTATTAATGGAATTTTAAGTCAGTAATGCCCAGGTAGAAACTACTTTAGAATTTAAACCACAAAAAGCATACTCTTGATGACATTTTTTTTTTAAATTAAAGAAACTATAAAGAGTTGCACGGTCTTAATAGTTTCTGGTTTACTGATTTGGGTTCTAATAATCATTGTAAAGACTTCATAGAACCTAACAAACAAAATTCACTATTTAAGTGTTTATTAAGGAGGATAATAAGTTGTAATGTCAGTGAGAAATGCTCAGGTTAGTTGTTTACCAAGATATGTTACAACATTTCAAGTTTTCCGATAAATGCCCAAAGGGGCATACAACTCTGCTATAAGCTTCAATGAGGAAGGCATTCAGCTCTAGCTCCATGGGTCATCAAACCCAGCTATCTAAAATAAGTGCTCAGAGGTACCTTCTTCAGTAAGCCTCAGACCAAAGGCACTCAGTTCTACTTCCATAGGTCAACAAGTCCAACTTCCCCAATTACCTGCCCAGAAGCACCCCACTCTGCAAGGCAGCCTGCTGAACAAAAGCACTATACTGTACTTGCTCCATGGGTTCAGAAGTCCATCACTCTGTTCCATGCTCTGGGTCCTGGTCCTGCTGTTGTTCCTCTGATGGCGTAGCTGTCCTCTGGATCCAGGAAGTTCACTTCATAAGGATCTGGGGTCCAGACGATGCGATAATGAGATCCTTCCTCCTGTCTCTCAGAGGGTTCATTTTATGCACATCAGGATGGCATTCCAGGGAATCCTATTTGCAATTACTCCCAGTTAAATTCTATCAGTATCTTCTCCCACCTTTTTACAAGACCCTTGCAGAGAAAGGTCATTTGGTGACAATTAGAGACTTTGGCTAGAGAGTTAAATTAAATTATTCACTACCCCTACAGAGTACATAAAATCCATTTCTTACTCATAGTGCCCCTTTAAAACAGAAAAACTGGCCCCTACACCAGTTTTGAAGGCTGTAATTTTTATGGAAGAGGAACCGTTATAATAGGACTCAAACTGATGGCAGTGAATTTAGTTTGGTTTGGTCTTTATCAAAGCAGCTCTTAGTCTTTCTCCCATATAATGACTCTTGGGTTTGACCCAATGACCTTTTGGTTAGCAGGAAATCACTTAATCCCTGTGCAGCCAGATGTGATAATATTGTATATTATCAAATATATATATGATAATAGCTAGTACTTCAGTAAAGAGCCTTGGTGACATAATGGGTTATGCACTGGGCTCCTAGTCTCATGGTCATCAGTTGGAACCCACCAGTTACTTCAAAGGACAAAAGATGAGACTTTCTGCTAGATAAAGATTTACAGCCCTGGAAACCCACAGGGCCAGTTCTACTCTGTCATATGAGCTGGACTATACTTGATGGTGATGAGTTTAATTCTTATTTTTGACCATTGACATACTTTTACCTTTATAGTAGGCACTATTCTTAGCCCTTTATATCTACAAGGGGGCTTCAAAATGTTTGTGGGGAAAATCCATTAGCTTTCAATTCCATTATCTACAAACTTTTGGAATCACCCTCATATTTAATGTGATCCTCATAGTAATTCCACAAAGAAGGTAAAATTATAATCTGCATTTTACATATGGAGAAACCCAGGTCCAGAGATAATTTTGTAACCTGCCTATGGTTTCACAGCTAGCTTGAAATCAGGATTTGGATGCATATATTCTTGTTGGTGCTTTTATTAACCATGCTATATTTCCTCTAATCATTATCATCAGGTTTTTCATAATTTAATTCACTACCCTATTATTATGTAATACTTTGGCCTATTAATTTGTAATAATAATTACAGCAAAAGCTCTCTTGGGGTGGAAATCCAAATGGCCAACAAACATGAGAAAATGTTCCCGATCATTAGCCATAAAGGAAATGCAAATGAAGTCAACTATGAATTACCACCTAACACACTCAAAGACAGCCCAATTATAAATAAATAAATAATCAAATAAATAAATAAATAAAACAAGTGTTGGAGGGGATGTGGTGAGATTGGAACTCTCATCCACTACTGGTGGTCCTGTAGGTTTGAGCAGCCATTATGGAAATCAATATGGATACACCTAAGACAAATGGAAATTGAGCTACCAATTGACCCAGCAATCCCCCTACTGGGCATACGTATACCCATAAGAAGTAAGAAATAGTCCACGACCACACATCTGTGCTCCAGTGTTCATGGCAGTGCAGTTCACAATCACAAAGAATTGGAAGCAACCTAAATTTCCATTACCCGATGGATGGATTAAAAAAACTCTGGCATATACATACATAAGAAGTACTATGCATCCCTAAAAAGCAGCAATGAACACATGAATCACATCAACGCATGGGAAGAGTTGGAGGAAATTATGCTAAGCGAAGTAAGCCAAGCACAAAAGGACAAGTACAACATGAGTCCACTGAGGCAAGCCTAAAAAGCACACGGGGCAGAGGAGATAAGTCACCAAGTGCCTAGATTCCTGGGGTGAAGTCCAGGCACCCTAGCAGGGGTCCGACCCAACACAGGAGCGCATATGGCAGCCAACTAAAAAGGAGGGGGAAAGGGGAGTTGAGGGGGAGAGGACATGGATAGTGGGAGAACAGGGCACTAACACACACGGGATGGGTATTGTTCATGTCTACACAGGAAAGCGAGAAAAGGACTAAACCTCAGCCTGGGGCACCATACGGGGCACCAAGCCTCACGGGCAGCATACCATCATGACAGCGAACTAACAGAACGGTCTATGAGGTTGGCTCCAGTCCGAGCTAGTCGACATCCTCCCCAGCAGAAGGCACTACAGAGGACAGCACTGAAGATACAGCCCCCAGAGAGTGGCGGG
>NW_022104341.1:19312724-19318225 GCF_000313985.2 Echinops telfairi
ACCTACCACCACCACCGGATCGAAACTCAGAGGGAGCGCAGCAGAACAACAAGGGAAGCAAAGCAATGAAGTATCCAAGGAGTCCCAAAAATAGACCATGGAATTGGTGGGCAGGGCAAGGCACTTCACCAGACCAGATTGGCAAACATTCAGAAAGGTCAGCAGACAGACCTGAAACTAGTTATAGGGTTGGGTTTTTGTGTGTGTGCTGTTTTCTTTTGTTTTTTCCTTTCTTTCTCCCCACCTCCCTTTTTCTTGTATTTTTAAATTTTCTTTTTCTCATGTCTATCCATATAGGATAGGTAAGGTAACCAATCCTGGGGCAAAAACAATGGGTCCAACGGCTCTGGGGGAACATAGGAGAGGAGGAGTTGGAAGAAAGGGGTGGGAGTAAACAAACTCAGGGACAAGGGAACAATAAGAGACCTAAAATTGATGGCGAGGAGGACATGAAATGCCTGATGAGGTTTGATCAAGTGCAATGTAGCCAAGAGAAAGTACTAAGAGTCAAATGAAGGTCGAACATGATAGTGGAACAGGTGGAAAGTAAAAAAGAAAGAAAAGAAAGAACTAGGAGGCAAAATACATTTATAGAGGCATAAATTTAGGCATGCATATATGTAAACACAGTAATATATAACAATAAGGATGTAGGTCTATGTACATATATTTAAATGTTAAGCATTAAGATAGCAGATGAGCATTGAGCCTCTACTGAAGTACTCCCTCAATGCAAGAACACTTTGTTCTAATAATCTGGCATTTTGCGATGCTCACCTTCCCAACATGATCGCTGAAGTCAAATGGGTGCATAAGCAAATGTAGTGAAGAAAGCTGATGAAGCCCAGCTATTAAAAGATACAGTATTTGAGGTCTTAAAGGCTTGAAGGTAAACAAGCGGCCATCTAGCAGGGAAACAACAAAGCCCACATGGAAGAAGCACACCAGCCTGTGTGATCATGAGGTGTCAACAGAATAAAGTATCAGACATCAGAAGACCCCAAACAAACAAATATATCGATGAAAACAATGGGGTCAGAGTGGAGCCCCAAAGCTCATCTGTGGACAATTGGACATTCCCTCACAGAAGGGTCACAAGGCAAGAATGAGACAGCCAGGGTGCAGCACAGCACCTACGGAACACACAACATTCCTTTAGCCCTTTAATGCTTCCTCCCCCCACAGCCTATCATGACCCCAGCTCTACTGTACAAAGCTGGCTAGTGCGGAGCACATGCACTGGTACAGATCAGAGCTCTCGACACCGGGAATCCAGGGAAGACAGACCCTCAGGAACAGCAATGGGAGTAGTGATGCCATGAGGACAGGAGGAAGATGGGGGAGAAACTGGGAACTGACTACAATGATATATAATCCCCTCCTCCCCAGGGGGACGAACAAAAGGAATGTGCACAAAGGGAGACAGTAGGCAGTATAAGATATGAAAACAATAGTCATTTATAATATCAGGGTGCCATGAGGGTGGAAGGGGGAGTGGGGAGGGGAACAAAGGACCCCATAAAAAGGGCTCAAACAGAAAGAAAATATTTTGAAAATAATGATGGCAACATATGTACAAATGTGCTTGATAAAACTGATGTATGGGTTGTTGCAAGAACTGTAATAGCCCCCAATAAAATGCTTTATTTATAGAAAAAAGTAAAAGTTCTCCTGGTAGAGTTCTTGCATTTTTTTAAACAATAAAAATGTGCACCAGCCATGATTACTTCATTCACTCCATCAATTAAATTTTTTTTGAATATTTCATTTATATTAGAAATTACATTAGGTCTCAGAATTTGAGCCAAAAGAGTGAAAGAGGTGTTTGGCATGTAAACTTGATTAGAATTCACGTCTATTGGTGATAAAGATGTGTACTGGTCCCCAGGGAGCAAAGTGAACAGAGACCAGAAGAAATTATTCCAAACCCAACCTTATGACAGGACGTGGAGCCAGTCCATGGATGGAGGAGGAAACACAGAGCACAAGCAGGTGCAACGGTTATGAGACATAAACAAACAGTACATTGGAGAAATATCAGCAGTACAGTTTTTATTCATATGTTAAGGTTCTGAATACCTACTAGGCACCCTGAGAGCTGTGGTGGTGTCGTGGACTGTGACCTGTGTGATCAGCAGTTCAAAACCACCTGCAGCTCCTCGAGAGAAAGACTGAGATTTCTCTTCCTCTAAAAAGTTACCGTCTCAGAAACCTGCAGGGGGGTCACCAAGAGTCAGCCTTGACTCTTTGGCAGCCGGTTTGGTATTTTAGTTTTACCAGGTACCAGATGCTGTACAAAACATCAGGAACGCAATAGGAAATCAGACGTAGCCTTCATACAAATGTAAATAAATAAATGTATAATTGTATTAGAGTAACTCTTTGTTTAAGACCTTTACAGTGGTCCTTTTTTGTTAATTCCAGTTTGTCCCCCATGAATGGCAAAAAATAACTACATTTTAGTACTTGGAGGTGGTAGTCCTTGTTTAGGGGATATTCCCATTTCCACTCAGGAGTTTTTCCCTCACAGAAAGGAGACAGAGCCTTAACTTGGAGGGCCCTGTCTTGGATATAGGACTTTGATCCCATCCAAGCAAAGCTTTTGAAGGACTTCACTCAGGGACGGTGCTGTAAATGCCACATGTTCTACACGTGTTAATGCACTGTTCCTTTAGCTATAATATGTCTTTTAAAATGGCTTAAATCCTTCCAAATCAATATCAGAGTCATAATATAGTAATTTACTATAAATCACAAACTGAGATGTAAAGTCATGAGAGAGAGGTAAAATAGGCATAGAAGTTACCCGTAACATCAATACAGAATACATTTAAAATACTAGAGCTTCAGCTGCTGAGAATAACAATTGTGATTGCTAGACAGAGGCTGCTTTGGCCCATTTGAAAAAGGCATGTCAGCCATTCTTAATGGTCTCTGCAAAACTCTAACCAGGTTTTTGCCAAGACTCTCATAGAGTAGTTACATGATAAGCCCCACTGTTTCACAGTAAATCAAGGAGTTCCATAGCTAAGTTACACAACAAGCCTTGCTATATTGAATAGTAAATCATGGAATTCCTCAGGAAAGTTACACAATAAAACTCCCTAGCCTTTTCCTTTTCCCTCTGGGATAAAATTTCCCATAGGTGGGTAAAGTCAGGAAGATGGCTGTTCCGCGTTTACTTCTCTAAAGCCCTTCTGCACACGACTTTCAGATACTGCCCCAGCCTTTCTTTTCTCACCAGGAGGAATGGGGAATAGGAGCCTTGAGAGAAGCCCAGAAGAATTGGAATCTGCATTGATGAAATTGTTGAGGGTAAGGATGAAGGATCCGGGAGCGCGACGCTTAGATTCCTTGAGAAAGTAGAAGCCAAAGTCGGGAAGCTGCAAGAAGCCAATTTTCAAGGAACCAATGGAAACCAAAGGCTGTTTAGCACTAGCTAAGATAATCTAGTGATAATTTGGTGATCATAAACTGTAGATTAAAAAAGTGAAATGATGTTTCGCTAAAGGTATTATGAGTATTATTTTAGGCACACCTGCAGATCGCCAGCATTTCATTCAACTACGACAGGGTTCTAATGGAGCCAGGGATCAAGGAGTCATCCTCGGCTGTCTATTTCCCCCAGCTCCTCCACAGGGTGCAGAGTGATACATACAAATAATAAACCATTCCACTTGCTTACCAGAAACAGAAGAACCAACATGAATCTATGGCCGAGTAAGGCCTTTTATCTTGAGTGCATGTACATATTGAGATAGATTTCATTGTTTCCTTCTACATAACTCACATGCACAAACATGAAAGCATAATATAAATACAGCATCTTGAGAAATAAAAATGGTAAACTAGTGTACACCGAAACCTTAATAAATCTCAAATATAATTATCAATTTAAAAAATTAGATGCTACATCTAGCTTCTCAGGAAAGATCAGCAAGCAGAGTAATGCATCGGCCACTCCTACTACTAAAACTTCATTACTCTACAAAATAGACTACAGTACATTTGTTAAGTATACTATTGTCATAAATAATTAAACCCAAACTGCGCTGGTCAAAATAAATAACTAAAGTACATTCTGTACTTTAATAATCTTGTTTTGACTGTGGTTCCTTGGGAGATTTATATGTTTATTTATTTTGGTTTGTCTTGTTGAATTCTTCTTTAAGTGTTAATTCCCTCAAATTGCTAGCCCACTTTTTTTGTCTTTCAGCTATCAATTAAATTTAATAAGGACATATTGTGTAGACAAATGATCTTATGTAAAACACGAATACAAGAAATTTATTTAACAGGAAGCAACTGAAAGTTTGGAAAATAGAATTTTAAATATATTCTATCTGGAATTTATGCACATATTTTTCCTGTTACTTATCAATATGACCTAAAAACAGTTTATTTCAGTGCAGATCCTAAAGGTTATTTCCAAATCTACAAAAAGTCTAAATTGGTTTTTTTCTCTCCAGAATAGACTATGCATTTAATTTCAATAATACAAAACACAAGTAATCTAGAGACATACAATAGCAAAAGAGTCAGTATTAATAGCATGTCCCTGATTTGGTAACTGGATGAATGGCTGGACAGGCGAAGGGGTAGATGGTAGATACTAGATCATAGCGAACTAGCTAGATAGATTCAAAGTACACTCCGAATTTGAAGTCTTTGTGCATGTGTGTGTGTGTGTGTGTGTGTGTTATGCAATGAGTAGATTCTTGCAAATTAAGTCAAAAGGAGAATGGAGTTGCCGAATGCTTACTTAGTGCTGCTATTAGCAGTTCTCCAGGGAGCTTGAGATAAATGTGAAAAACAAAAACAAGAAGCAAAACTTACGACAGTTCTTCAATTGGAAAAAAAGATTTTCCAGTTAAAATATCCTTTTTTAATTACTTTTTTTTATTAGAGTAGATTATCTGTTCAGAATAGAACGTTTTGAAAGGCAACCCAAGAAGACAAAGTAAAGTATTATAATGAAATGTGCACAGACCTGGCGTTAGAAAACCGAAAAGGAAAAAGATGCCCAGCCTATCTTAAATAACATGACTACAGAAAAAAAGTCAAGCCTCGAGTGGAAGCATCGATGGATTCTATTGTCAAAATGAACGCAATTCCGTTCTTCTCCGTGTCACTCCTTGCTTCGTAAACCACATGATATACTGATTTAAAGTGGCCGATACTAGTCCATGTCAGCTCACTAATGCCTAGGATGGGTTCCATTTCCTTTCTGATGACTTCCAAATTTCCTAGATTCTTGTTTTGTGCATTCTGAGTTCCAGTTATTAGATTTTTGTAGCTGTTCATTTTTATTTTGAGTGTGTACATCAGAAAATGGAGACCCTGAAGGCCTTCCCCTCACCAATCGGCATAAGTGGGCCAATAGGCAACAAAAGGCTAAATGGGGAAAATATTGACGTTATCAAGGATCCACAATCAATGTTCATGGAAGCAGCAGTCAAGAGATCAAACAACCCATTGCACTGGGAAAATGTGTTACAAAC
>NW_022104341.1:19319097-19321239 GCF_000313985.2 Echinops telfairi
AGCGGTCAGAAAATCAAGGTGGAGATTTCCTGGAGCAGACGTGTCACAGGGATAACATTGCTGACGTCAGATAGATCTTGGCTAAATGCAGAGAATACCAGAGAGCTATTTATTTATGGCATTTGGGGCTATGCAAAGGTATGTATTCCACTGTATGGATTATAACAAATTATAGATAACTTTGAGGAGAATAGGAATTCTAGAATACTTTTTTGTGCATGTGTGGAAACTGTAAATGAAGAAGAGGCAGAAGTATGAATGGAATATACTACATGATTTAAATTCAGGTATGAATGGATATACTGCATGATTTAAATTCAGGAAAGGGGTGTGTCTGGTTGTATCATTTTGCTGTACTCTTTTAATCTGTATGCTGAGCCCATAATCTGAGAAGTGGGCTATATGAAGAGGAACACAGTATTAGGATTGGGGAAGGCTTATTCACCTGCGATATGCAAATGGCACAGCTTTGCTTGGTGATATTGAGGTCTTGAAGCAATTGCTGATGAAAGTTAAGGACTGCAGTATGAATTACAGCTCAATGTGAAGAAACCCCAAACCATCACAATGGACCAATAGAACCATGATAAATGCAGAGAAAATAAAATTGTCCAGGATTTCATTTTACTGGGATCCATAGTCAATGCTCATGGAAGCAGCAGCAAAGAAATCAAATGACAATACAATGTTGGGTAAATCTGCCACCCAAGACCTCTTTAAAATGTTTAAGAGGAAGAATGTCGCTTTGGAGATTAATGTGTACCTAATGCAATTCATGGCATTTTCAATGACCTCATATGCATATGAAATTTGGACAAGGAATAAGGAAGACTGAGGAGGAATTGACACATTAGTATATTGCTGAAGAGTATCGGCAATACCATGGACTTCTAGAAGACTAGACAACTCTCACTTGGACAAAGCACAGCCAGAATTCTCCTTCGACGTGAGGCTGGCGAGACTTCATCTCATGCGCTTTGGACATGTTGCAAAGAGAAACCCATCCTGGGCCAGGATGAGAAGGACACCGTGATTCTAAAAGTAGAGGTGCAGCACAAACAGCAAACAACCAAGGAGAGGGATTGACACAGTGGCTACCACAATGCTGCAAAGCTTGTGAAGGTGGCGGGACTGGTCAGTGTTTCCTTCTGTTGGACATAAGGTTGCTGTAAGTCAGAACAACCAGATAATGCCTTACAACACGTTCAGATTATTTTCTTAACCATGTAACTCAAGGGAGAATGTGGGAGGAAAGGTGAAATATCTAGAAATTATTTCTTTAGAATGCAAGATTTTTCCTTCTGGTGATTAGAAAAATAAGTTGTATTGCCATAGTCAGCCAATCCATATTAAGACGAGTTGTGCAATCACTACCACAATCAATTTCAGAGTACAGTCTTCTTGTACTCCTTGTTATTAGCTCCCCATTCCACCCCCAACTTCCTCTGCCATGCCCCAAGGCAACTCTCAATCCAGTTACTGTCTCTATACATCTGCCTAGCCTGGATTTCATATACAGAACATCCTACAAAACACAAACAGAAGCAAACAAACATTAAAAACCAACAACAATGACTATAAAACATAGAAAAGCCTCAAATAAAAAGAAAGCAGAAAATATTAAAAACTGAAGCAACTTTAAAATGGTCGAAAGAGAGATCAAATTATAAGGGATTGCATTTTATTACATTTAGTCTATTTTAACCTGGCTGCCATAATTGACTTTTCAATGTTATCTCTCTGGTAGCAAGGCTATTCACATCCCGGGACTAGTTTCAATGCAAACTCAGAAACTTAGTGAAAATCTCACTGCCTCTGGTGTTATCTACTGCCGGGGGGTTGTTGCACCACTTTCAAATCTCAGCATTGTAACAAGAAGGCCATCTACCAGGAGGGGTAACACGAGGTGTAGGAAGGCTATCCAACTTTCTGTATTAAATCCTAGAAACAGCAGTAGGTGATTTGTGCTTCAAGATGAGCCATATGTCAAAGGAGATATTGTGTCAACAAATAAATTTTAAAGTTGCCCCTGCTAGTTCCAAAGATCCCTTTGCATTGAAGAATATTTGTGTTTCTTTATTGACGAACCTGGGCCTAGTGCTCTCAGAGGAAGGAAGTGGGAAATTCAGATGAGAACGTCTT
>NW_022104341.1:19322619-19324312 GCF_000313985.2 Echinops telfairi
CATGACACAAAGGCTCTAACTATTATATTTGTCCAAGACACTTTTGTAGACATGAACCATTTATTTTTCAGAGATAACTTTTGGGTAACTTCTGGACAAACTAATGAATTTAGGTTGGAGTTATTTTTCCTCTTAATCTTGACTTCTGTTTGTTCCTCATGAAATTAGAAAGGAATGTTAAAGCTGAACAGTAGGGAGATAGAATTTGATGTGCAGGAGAGTATATAAGATATACATATATATCTTACAATATTGATTTCTATATAAATCTTATATATAATAGCAACATAAAAGTCACCACCCTACTACAAGTTGTCAATTTTGTAGTACTGTGGTGGCTTTCTTGTTCTGTGATGCCGGAAGCTATGCCACTGGTATTGCAAATACCAGTGGGGACACTCAGAGTGAACAAGTTTCAGCGGAGCTTCCAGACTAAGAACAGACAATGCAGAAGAATTCCCTCTGAGGAATTAGGCACGGAAAACCTATGAGGATTATCAAAACATTGTCAGATACTGAACATTTCATAAATATCACTGGAACACCATCAGCTAGAGATATCCACAATTAATGATCACGGAAGCAGCAGTCAAGAGTTCAAACAACCCCACTGCATTAGGTAAATCTGCAGACAAGACCTCTTTAGAATGTTGAAAAGCAAGGATGTTACTTTGAGGACTAAGATGCTCCTGATCCAAGTCATGATATTTTCATTGGTCTCATACTCATGTGAAAGTTGGACCTTGAGTAAGGAAAATAGAAGAAGAATTGATGCTTTTGAATTTAACAATATTGTCTTAATTTTTTTCCCCAGAGTGAGTAAAGTAAGATAGGATACCATGCATTGGGTGGCAGTTTATATTGGTGGGGAGAATATTGAACTTAGAATAAGAAGTCTGCATTTTAATTCCAGGTCTACCATTTCCTTAAGGAAATAACCTAACCTCATTAAACTTGAGCTTTCTAAAAAAAATGTGTCTAATAGTATATACCCACATACATAAATAGATTCTAAAAAAATATTGTGCCGACTCTATAAAAATATTCAAAAGATATTTTACAAAGTATTCTCTGGCATCATAAACATATTTGATAAAACTGTTTTGTAAAATGAAGGTTTCATAACTCATTTCGGGGACAGCTACTCCTTTATCCATATGGGGTAATGGACTTACTATTTGCCGTAACTGTTTTGTCCTTCTCTCAAAATGGGAAATGCAGCTAATCTAACAGCCATAGGGCATGCTCAGTTCTAGGTACACATTTAAAAGGATAAAACTCAAAGATTATTAATGCTCCTTTTATTTTATTACTTTCCAAATTTATTCCAATCCAATAATATTCCAATTCTGGTGACCAAAAATGCTCAAAACAATAAATTGAGAATTCTAACACTAATCCAGATGTTCTTTCAAGTGAAGAGTACATTTCAATTATATAAGAAGCCCTAGTGACAGTGGGTTACATGTTAGGCTGCTTATCTCAAGATTCGCAGTTCAAACCCACCAGCAGGTATCTCCCCCATTAAAGATTTGCAGCCTCAGACATCCTATGCAGCAGATCTACGAGGTCCCATTAGAGTCCCCTGGAGTCAGAATGCACTTGATGGCAGTTAGTTTGGAGTTGTCTTGGGAGACAATGTCCCTGTTGATTTATTGCATTTGGACAGGAAGTGTAACTAAAATTGCCTTTT
>NW_022104341.1:19324699-19326829 GCF_000313985.2 Echinops telfairi
TTCAAATCAAAGAATAAGGAATATGTAGAAATATTTTTAGTATAACGAATTTTTTAAATTTCTCTAGCCAGTGGCATACTATAAGTGGCATACTATAGGATCAACACAAACTACATCTGATTTATACAAGTTAAGCACATTCAATTCTAACATGTTTACAGATTACACCAAGGAAAACAACAACATAGTATTAAAGAAAAAAAAAGCATCAACCTTCTGAGCTCCTTTGTTGTATTTATATCTTAAGAAATCATGTCATTAGTGGCGAATTAAAAATGAGTTGTCAAGTTCCCTCAATAATTAATGCTGAAATGAACAACTGTTTCAAGTACAACACATTCCATTTATTGTTAAACAGAGTTATATTTACTGTAATTCCACCTTTCATCCTAATGTCAACCTTTAAATCTTTAATGCTTTAATCACACTTCTTTTCCCGATATCCCTTGTGAGTTCCTCAAACCAATGCCCAGTCCTTTGTGATAAGGTGGGCATTTTATGCTGCAAGGGTTAGTCAGCAGCAATTGTTAATTATTAAGGAAAACAAAATGCAGCTGCTGGAAAATGGTTCCTGTTCCCAGCAGGACATGTTACCTTTAATCTCTACTGACACTGAAGCCAGCGAAGGCATAAAAGGGAGATAATGCATTTCAAGAACATGGCCCCATAGAAAATTAAAGAATTTCCTATAAAATTAATGAGCCTAATCACCAGATAATGTCAGCATTTGCTTTTCAGTAAGTTATCCACCTTTCGGATAGAGAGCTGGACAGAGGAGAAGTACCAGGGTGGGGCCCTGTGGAGCAGCCTGTTAGGGGAGCCAAGAGCAATGTGAAGGAAGACAAGCTGAATAATGTAGGGCAGCTCTTTCTACTGGAAACTGATGGGTGGAGAAAAGACTAATTCATATTTGCTGAGAATGGATTGTGTGCAAGGCAGTATACTAATCAATGGGTAGTTC
Source organism: Echinops telfairi (assembly GCF_000313985.2). Classification (NCBI taxonomy): domain Eukaryota; kingdom Metazoa; phylum Chordata; class Mammalia; order Afrosoricida; family Tenrecidae; genus Echinops; species Echinops telfairi. The sequence continues at coordinate 19,325,661 of NW_022104341.1, forward strand.
AGTTATGTCTCTTACCATATATGGGACCTTCACCTATCTGAGTATTAGATTCTTGGCCTATTAATCTAGGATCTTTCTAAAATTTTTATTAAATTGCACCCAAATTGTGGGCAAATCTACAAAATACCTTTTTAGCACATTGAAAAACAATTTATTTAGGGAACTAAGGTGTGTCTGACTTACACCACGTTATTTTAAATCACCTCCTATGTATGGCGATCCTGGACAATGAATAATGATGATCAGAAAATAATTTACATCCTTGGGTTATGGTGTTAGTGAGGAATACACTCCATGAATAGACCATAGATTTCTAGAAGGACAAACACATCTATCTGGTCTGAAACCCAACCAGAATGTCGCTCAGAGGTCAGCCTTTGCTTCGTGCATTTTAGGCAATCCTGAAAAAGAATATCACAACACCACACTTTGCAAATAGAGGATTGGCTTTAATGAATAAAACACTCAACAAGATGGGTTGGCATAGTATCAAAAATAATGGGCTCAAACATCCCAACAATTGTGAGATTGAGCTCAGGAGAACGGAATTAATGTCATGTAAGAAAAGATATTACCAAAGTGTCATTAAATATTCACTAAATTTCTGAGCATTGGACACTACTACCTTCAGTGTTTCTAAAGTTCAAGACAAGACAAGGATTATATGAATGACAAAAATACATATTTGGGTCTCTGGCTAAAAAAATTGAACAGAAATTAAATCACTGAGATGTAAAGTGGACATTGCCACTGCCTAAGCTAGATGAGTATTAAGTAATACATAAACAAACATATACTCATAATCAGTATGAATATTTGCTTCTAATTTAGTGATCATGAAAGTGAAAGTGGGAAAGTGGGAAAGATGGTTATACAACCATTTTAAAGAATGGAGCACTCTGATAAACAGTCCCTCAAAAAGAGTGCAATTTTAGTCTTATTCAAGAGTCAGAAGCCACAATTATCAACCTAAAAATGAATCTCAAGTAGTGAAACTAGGATAAGGGCAACTATACCAACCTTAAAAGTGCACAGAGAGGACCACATGGCCAGCCCCACTATGAGAAGTGATGCCCCTCACTGGCCCATGGCCCTGCGGGGGACAACACCAGTGACACAGTGTGGGAATTGCACCTGATCTGACCCCGCCACGCCGAGGCAAGGCACTG
>NW_022104341.1:19330528-19343939 GCF_000313985.2 Echinops telfairi
AGCAAGGCAGGTCACCAACAGTCAGCCAGATGACAGGGTCTGACAGTCCCCAGCTCAAGAGATGTAAATTCCAGTGATGAAGCAGGTCTTGAAGGAATCTCCAATTACAGCAGCACAGTCCACAGGTTAGGTGTCCCACAGGTAATGTAGCTTGCAAATTGAGGCACAGGACAAGCAAGGCAGCCACACACTGGTCCGATGATCAAAGAGCAAGAGACACGAAAGGGGAGGCTCGCCGAGCCATTTATCTCTCCGCCCTTCAATTAATCCCACATGTGTTCATTAGCCATGTTGGCAGAATAAATGTTAACTATGTCAACATGCTATAAATAAATTTTTATTCAAGAGAGATTAAATATATACAAAGGTATTTTATATTAGTTATAATCCTTAGAACTTTGTATTTCCAGAGATAATGACAAGCAAATTAATATTTTTCATTATACTCATTTAATTTCTATGGGAGTCCTATAACTCTATTTTATGCTTATAGAAATGTGTGTGATAAATGTTTTAGATAAAGAGCTATACCTAAGATCCTCCCAATGTTTACAAACCATCCCCATGATGCAAAGATGGAAGAGAAGTGAAGAGGATAGATGATGCCTTAATGGGGCTACCCTTCTCCAGCCCTAGATTGAGGGGTGACTGAAGGGGTGACTCGAAGGAAGCAAACACGGCTGCACATCCTGAGGTGGAGGAGACTTGTCCATAATGAAAACCAAGATCTTCAGCCTTGGCACCTGGGTTCAAATCTCATTTATTGCACTAAGTATGTAGCTTTGGGTAATTTACCTAATGTCTCAAAACATTTGTTTCATTAGTCAAAGGGAAACCGATGTCTCACAAGACCATTGTGTAGATTACGTACCACGCAATTAGCAGTCCAATGAGTAGACCACCAGAGTCCTTAACTACAATGTGACTTGACAACTATTACCTAGCCAGAGGGAAACTTAGTAAAAAAATACAGAATCCATGGTAATGGTTTTCCACTTTCCTACACGACTTTCAGTGAAACTAAATTCGAGGAGCTGCAGCATAAGTGCTCATCATAGGTCTAGTTTACAGTAAATCATCGTGTATTATCATTTCTTCTCTCACTTATCATGTATTTATTACCCACCTTCCACGAGTCCCTTTGTGAATTGTTGAAAACTGCAATTCCAGGAGGACTGAAATAACCTTAGATAATGTGGTTAGTTTATCTCTCTTTCTTGAGTTTTATCACATTTTTCAAGTGCTTCAGTCAACTTCCACTTACTATATCCTGTGTAGACATGGGTTAGGGTGAATCAGACAGATTGCAGGAGGACAAAGATGGAGGCACAACAAGCTAACAAACTCATTGCTAGAGACTCAGAGCGCGCCTATAGGATAGGATAGAATTCCAAGACTGTAACATTTGATGGGAACAGAAAGCCTCATATTTCTCTTTGCAGTTAGCAGCCCAGCATGTAACGCAACACACCACCAGCGCTCATATATAACAACCTCAGGATTCTCCTCCGCCCCCCGCCCCCAGCTTTGTTGGGGAAATACTGGCTCTATAACAATATAAGGAGCCTGTATCTCACCGCAAAGGTAATAAAGAATGGAGGACGTAGAGGGAGAGTTTCTGTGAGAGAAATGGAGGAGTCAAAGATGGCTTTTAAGGGTTCGGTCAGAGCCACCGAGGAGAGTGGGGCCAGGTGCTGAGCTCGAGAGGCGCTGGAGGAGCAGACTGGGCAAACAATCATGGCTTCAGTTGGGAGCATTATGAGTTGGAGGTTTGTGACGTTGAGAGGTACTTGGCTTAGTTTTTGTGGGGTTGGCTTTGTTTTGTTTTCCATCAGGAAAAGAAATGTGAGGTATAGACCCGTCTCCAGGATGAACGCGATGCAGTATCACAATCATGAAGGCCTCATCGGTGCTGGATGGGCTTTGAGGGAGCTGGAAACTGTTCATACTACCTGTGTAAGACCACCCAAAACACAGAGCACCAGAAAACACAAGAGTCAAAAGAAACAAAAACTTATTAATGGGGACTTCATGTACTGTAGAGCAGAATTGCTCCATCAGGTTTTCCTGGCTGTAATGTCTACAGAAGCACAGTGCCACACCTTTCTTTGTTGGCATACTCCATGGATTTGAATTGCCAACCTTTCAGATTAACAGCTGGACACTGCTTGTGTCACCCAGGGACCTTAGCAAGAGTCTACTCAGAAGTTTAAAAACAATTTCAGCCTTTTATCCCCCCCTTCCCTAGCCAAATGCGGTAGAGCTTAGGAAATGAATTATCCAAAGGATCTATAAGGAGATGCCCTGGCAGCACAGTAGATTAAGCATTGGATTATTAACAGAAAGGTGGCTGTTTGAATTTACCAGCTGCTCTGTGGGAGAAAAATGAGGCAGTTGGTTTCTATAAAGGTGTATAGTCTTGTAAATTCTGTAGAACAGTTCAAAATCAACTGAAGAGCAGAGATTTGGTTGTTGTTGATAAAATAAACCCTTGATATAAGAGAGGCGAAGTGAGAGAGCTGAGCAGGACCCCCGCCCCTACTTAAATGATGGAGAAGAGAATTTTGATTTAAATATGGGGTTGAGGTTATAAACTAGATTGGTGAATTTTAATAACTGACAGTGACTGAAAAGCTATGGAACATCCCCAGATGTCACGAGGGGACAAAAGTTAGATTCAACACGGTAAGTGTAAAGACCATTATCAGAAAATATACCTCACATCTGTGTCCCAGGATGTAGCGGGCCATCGTCGTGAGTTGCCATCGAGTCTGTTCCTACTTACGGTGACCGTATGCACAAGACAAAATCTTCGTCCTGTTCCGTCCTCACACTTGTTCCTACGCTTGAGCCCATTGTTGCAGCCCCTGTGTCAACCCATCTCCTAGAAGGCCATCCGCTTAGAGCTGCCCACTGCATTAGCAAGCTGCACGATCATTACAAACTCATAGCCACCCTATAGGGTGGGGAGAACTGCCCCTGTGGGTTTCCGAGACTATACATTTTTACAGGAGTAGAAAACCTCATCTTTCTTCCAAGCCTGATGATTTCAAATTCCGGGATAATGTGGGGCTAGCAGAACACCTCATCATATGCTACCCAGGCTCCTCTGAGTCAGAACTGCCTCCACGTCGGTGAGTTTGTGGCTTGGATTTTCTCACTATGGCAACAAACATCTGGAGCAGAACCCACAGAAATGGAGAAAGCCAGCTCTGAAAGGTAATAGAGTCATGGCTGTTAGGCAGGACCGCCCCTGGCCGGAGCCACAGGGAGTATTGCATGCAGAATGAAAAGAAGAGACGTCCTCGTGTTCTGGAAGCCAGAGCAAGCCCCCAAGGCCCTGTACTACATTGACCTCCTTCTCTACTTCTGCCATTCCCTTGACTCTTTGCCATCTACAAAGGAACTTCAGTTTTACACAATGATATTCTCCTTTCCTCCTCAAAGCCCTCCCTCCAATTCAGTCATGGTAGTGACTGGCAAAATCTGTTCATCCTTGTTAACAAAGCCAGTGTCACCTTTCAAACTAACCCTCCCCACTTCCCGCTGTCAGTCAGACACATTCCCGGAAGATGCCCACTGGCTGCCAAGCGGGATGCTAACAGCCAAACAAGCCAAGTGAACAGTGAAAAGGGAATGTTGGCGTCGTAACCACGAGGACCCTTTGCTTTTTTACTTAGGCATACTTGCAATCCCTCGAGTCAACTGACGAGGTATTCCAAGTCACCGTCTGAACTGGGTTCACTATGAGGGATGCAAGAAAATCTGCCTGCTGGATTGACTTCTTTCATTCCTGCTTGAGAGGAATCCACAGGCTATGGAAAAATACATTAAGGAATATTTATAGTATGGTAAGCAGGACCAGATGTATGGAAAAGAATAACACCGTGCATTGCTCATTACAAACATGATTATTGTGTGTATGTAATACGTGTGTTGTTAAAGCACAGCGGGTTGTTTGAAGTTTAAAAGTTGGTTATAGATTGATTTATTCATGAAATGCTTTGTTTCTATGACAACTTTATTGGTTTGCCTGTAGTCTAAATACATATAGGCATGGCAGGAATTCCACGGTACAAAACAAATTACACACTCCCCCCTGAACTACTTGCTGCCTTTAGGGAGTGTAGCAAAAGGATTCCCAGCCAGCACAGACATCAACATACACAGAACCAGCATTAGAGAGATCACACAATAAAAGGGAAAAGGGCTTTTTGAAAAAGAACAACTTAAAAGTATCCATTGGCCTCCAACTCTGTAACACAAGGAAAGATGGAAATTAGCAATGAAATGCCCAACATAAGATGAGAGACATGCAATCTACCCACAATGCATGAGGTTTTCATTTAAGAAAATACACTGATCAAAGACCCATATTTCCTGCCACAAGTAAAAGTGTTTGAAAGATAGCATTAATATTCACAACCATTGTTTAACTACAAAAGAAATGGAGAATTGTTGTTTAGAGAAAATAATAATGGATCTTGTAAGATAAAAGGGAAGGTGGAAGAGAGGGGAAAAAAGATGCTTATTCTGGACCAAAAATAATCAAGGAAGGAATGGACTTTAGTTATCCAGTGACATGGTAAGCCAGTAAAATATTGCCTGAGGGGGCTTACACCTTTGAAACCTGGAGAAGAGAAGAAAATCCAAATGATATTCCTCAGACAAGCATGCTGAGGGACTCCGCTGCATACAGAATTTTCAAGAAGAAAGATTATTCGGAGTAACACGATTGCTCTTCGTACACTAAAATAATGTCACATCACCTAATGGAATTCTTAAACAGAGTGATAATTTAGGTAAAACAATATACATGACCCCTGATGCATTTTCCCCAAATATCTGTTTTGAATTCTTGTAAAATCTGCTTCAATTTTCCTGTTTTGTTGTCATGTCCATAGACCTCTGTTGCACTAGAACATGAAGAAACAAGACTGATTTCCAGGTGGATAATGGCCCAACCAACCTTCTTCTTGGAATCACTCCCTCTCTCAATTTCCCTGCTAATGGGCCGGGATTAGACAGCCATGTGTTTACCATGTGACTCCATCATTACAGCCACTGCAATATTAGGTTGGAGTTAAACATCTGACCCAGGGGAACCAATGCATTCACATGTCAGCAACTAATTTCTTTCAATAAATTGCATATTCAGAAAATAATGGGGAGAGGAAGCACACAAAATAAAAGGTCATGTTAAGTGAGGCTGGAGAGAACCATTATCAGTAATGGTCCACCAGTGCTGTTCTCTGGAGAGAAGTAAAAACAGTGGAGCAGATGCACCCAGAGAAGCTGGACCAAGCAGACCTCCAAAGTGATGACGCGAAATGGAGAGAGTAGATGCCTCAGCCCCTGACAGCTCCAGTTCCCAGCAGGCTGGTTTCTCTGAGGATATGCCAGGTTTTTCCAATAAATTGTTTATTTGATCTAACTGAAAGGGATTTCTCTTTCCCACAACTAAAGATTTGGATTCAATGGTATAATCTTATCATGTCATTTCTAACAAGGGTTAATTCACCTTTCAGTTGACCTATGTTACTTGTGGAAAGGTCCATCAACTATTGCCACATGTAGTTATAGGTTTCTGAAAAACAACCATGAGAGGGCATCTGAAAAATGTCCTGACATTATTAGTGCACTGCTAAATTGTAATTAGCTAATTCTTCCCCGGTTTAAGTTGCTCTAAACACCAACATCAGTGACATTTCAAACCAGGATGGGTGGCAGGGATCTCAGTGTCGGTAAAGCACTGCTGTATACACTTTATGTCTTCCATGGTGCAGGCTAGTCTTTCTTTGCTGCATTTGGTAGTGTCCGCTTTAATGAATTTGATAGATGAAACACTCTAAAAGCCATCCAACACCAAAAAAACAAGCTCGGTGCCATCCAGTCGATGCCAAGTCAAAGTAACTCTGCAGGACAGATCAGAACTGCCCCTGTGGGTTTCCAAGCCTGTAACGCTTTATGGGAATAGAAAGTTACCTCTTTCTCCCTGGAGTGGCTGGTGGTTTCAAACCACTCACCCTGTGATTAGCAGCTCAACTCATAACCCCTAAGCCAACAAGACTTTTCTAAAAACCATCACTTCCTTTAAAATTCGAATGAAAAGATTTACACAAAGAGTAATTATGTGATTGAGTCAGGAGTAGATTCATAGGCAGTCATTGGATAGTCTCTATTTGACTTTAGGCATCACAGTGCTTACAGTGATACCATGAAGCGCTTGCATACAAGTGGTGTGAGGCTACCCATCTTCACACTAGGAGGCAGCTAGCACTTACTTGCCAACGTATTTCTCTTTAATTGCAACATCTCCCATATTGGAAAACAAAGCAATAAATATGTCTATATCTATAGCTCATCATAAACAGTTTCACAATGTGAGTCACACACATAAAATGAGAAGCTTTCCAACTCACCTGAATATTAGATTTTTTTCTCAGGAAAATTACGGTGCTGGGATCATTCAGTTATTTGTGTGTATATGTTTTAAATAAAACAAAGGTTGTTTGAAGTCCTATGTATGGACACACAATTCTCCATCTTGTAGATTATTGAGGTAATAATTTCTTTTGCAAGAATTAATTCCAAACTAGTCCCAAGGAGTTGGAGATTGTAGAAGTCCCAAATATCGAGTTCTTTCAAGATGCTAGTCGACTTCGTTTCCTCTTCCCCGTGCTTCTCCCTTGAGTGGAGCCCCTGATATTTCTTGGTCCTTTGAAACACTACAGTGTCCCACAAAAACTCATGCAAGTTTAAGGTAATGCCTTATAGGGTGGTAGATGCTAGTCAGTCCAAAACCAAAAGGTAAGGCAGGGGCAAACCAGACTCGGGGTCCTGAGGATGAGCTCCAATCCCTGCTCTTTCTGAGGAAGAGATTACACCCCCTGCCTCTCAGAGGGCTCATTTTCATAATTACTCACAATGGAAGCCTACCAGTATCTTCCCCCACTTCTTACCAGCCCATGCAAGGGAAAGGCCGCTTGGCAGGCATTACATTGAGTATCAGTGCTCGAATTAAATGAACATACAACCCTTCGCCCAAATGTAGGAATCTATTCCCCACCCTGGACTGTGTTTTATTTATGCATATATGACTTGTCACCTCCGGCAGGATATTTCCATTAGGCATTGGCCTCCTACTAATTTTTAAGCAGTCAAGTTTATTGCTAGGCCACTCCAGAAGCAGTTTTTCTCCTTCCAGGAGTAGTACCATGCTCTTTACATCCACTACAAGTAACAATAACCAAGACAGCCATTGAATAAAAATATGGCTTGATTCACAACCTCTACCAAGGTCAAATCTTAACCTGACCCTATTCCTGTTCTTTAGAAGATCATGCCCCCCCAAATGGGACTTTAGCCACAGGCATATGAAACTCATAATTATAATATATCACATAAGGGATTATAGCTGAAAGAGCCATATTAATTAATTATAACTCAATTAACCACCAACATGTAAACCCAATAATAAATATGTAACTAAATCAATAAGATACTGACAAGTGCTATCTGGGAAACAAATATAGGAGTGAGACAGGTAAAAGTCAAGAGAGGAGAGAAACTACTTTAGACAAAACAGCTAGGGAAGTGATTTTTAAATTGTTAAGACTAAGAAGACTATAACCATGGAAGTAAGGAGTGAGAGAAAAGAGAAAAAAGCATTCTGACCCAGAGGAGGATAAGGGAGTAACAAAACCTATTTCTCATATGTTTGAGAAATAAAAATACAACACTATTCCATGGTGGCTGGCACAAGGAAAATTTTCAACAAATATTTATTGAATAAATAAATATGTATTAAAAATATAATGCTATGCGCCGCATCCTGATTCATAGCACTCATCTATGAGATATAAAATAGAGGGTAGAATAAGCACAGCAGGAAACCTGTTATGCATAAGTGGGCTTTCCGGTCACTATGAGTCAGCCTTGTCTTGATGGTAGTGAGTGTGGTTTTGGACATATCAGTATCCCATCAGTATCCAACATAACATGGGTTGGTTGGTCTTACTCATGAAATGCTGCTTCATTCAAACTAGTACAGGGCTTTAGCATGTTAGAACCTCTGCTCTAAGTAATGAGTCTATTTTAAGATTGTGTGTGTAAGTGTGTGTTTACTTCATAGAACGGAGAGTCACGGCTGAAAGGCCACCCAAGCACAACTTCAGGGGGCACCATTCACAGAGAATACAATGTGAATGGCGCCACCTGGAATTTTGTAGTGTAGTGGCTCTGCTGACTAAGCTATATTTCCGCAGTGGTCACTGGGAGACAAAATAAATTGATCTGACTTATGAAGCATGCTTACCCCTGAAGGTAAAAAGAAAAGAGGAGAAAAGCGGAATCTCCTTAGAAGGGGCTGGTAGCAAATCCTTCTGGGGAACACGTACCATGTGAACATTTTATCTCAACACTTTAGTGCCGGCACCATTTTGCTAATTTGACATGGGAAGCACTAATAAGATAAAAAGCTCAGGCGTCCTTACCCCATTAGCACTTCCTCTATAGTTTTTCTGACCCACATTCTGACCTGATCTCTCCCATATTCCCCATGGCTGGTATTGTACTGATTAAAACCTTCATCCTTTTGAAAAGATGATGGGGAATTGTCTGGATTTAACTAAAATTTCCAGCTTAAATTACTGTGTGATTTTTAGCTGATCAGAACCCATTTAGCATGGGTGACAGTGGCCAAGTCGGGGATAGGCGACAGAGTAGAGAAAGGATATAAACAGAAGGAGCCAGTTAATAGGCAATTAAGGCTTCATTGCTTTTCCACCACCACAAAGCTCCTTATCTGGACTCACAAACACAAGGAAGAAATCCAGCCAGTTGAAATCGCTGTTTATTTTGCTTAGCCATTTCCCAACTCTGTTTTGTTTTGCTCTTTTTCACAGCCCCACCCCCACCCCCGATTCATCTGTATTCGCTCAGAGTCTGAATTTTTCAATCTCCTACCCCCATCCATGACTTACTTTTTAAGAACCGGATTTCTCTTTACTAGACACATGCCAGTTTATTTAAGAGAAAGACAATTATGGGACGTGGTTGCATTCATCCCTCTCACTCTAGGTCAAACACATAACCCCTCTTTTCTTTTCCCAATGCCAGGGTACACAGCCAGGCTTCCGCTCGGTCCTATTTTAATAACCACAACCCAAACTTCTCGGCCTATGTTTCTCATGCTTTCTCCTCATCTTGTTTAGATTATGATTGCCAAGTTAATTTCATTTCATGCTAGATTACAGGCCAGTGTGTTCCTTGGATCTTAACACAAACATCTCTAATATTTATGCTCCAAATTTTTACTGTCACCATCAGAGCACCTTTCCTCTATCCGTCATACTAAGACGTTAGTCCCTGACTACCCAGCCTTTTCTCTCTTCCTATTTCCAATGGCAGGGGTTCTTACATAGCTAGGAAAGTCCCTGGGTGGTACAAATAGTTAATGCCCTTGGCCGCTAGCCTATCAGGTAAAAGTTGGAATCCATCCAGATGCACCTCACAAGAAAGACCTCGGATGCTACATCCAAATCAATCAGTCATTGAAAACTCTGGGGAGGAGAATTCCCCTCGCACATCTGTGGGGTTGCCGTCCATTGGGATGCCCTCAATGGCAATAGTAAATGTAGCCAGGAGGGCCACATGCTGGTTCTGTTTGTCAAACGAAGCAGAGTGCCACAGAATAGGAAAGCAAGAGTCTCTAGCACAAGTGTTTATTTCACAGGGGAGTAAACCCGGGCCTCCAAATCCAGGCAGCTGCTACAGAGACATACTGAATAGCCACGGCAGCTGGGGTCAAGCCCAGGTCTTCTCATTTTCTGTGAGGCTCCTGCTATTGGCCAGTGGTACCCCAGGTTTGAGAAGGATGGCAGCTTGAAGACATTTACAATCTATTTTGCCCTGACCAAAATGCATCTCAAATTGTGGTAAAAAAATATACAGATGTACATATATGCTACGTCAGGTTGAGAGAAAGATGTGGGTGGGCTTTAAGAATGCTGGCAAAGAAATCATGGTTTGATAAATCAGAAAAATGAATAGCCTAGAAAACCCACTGAACTGAATCCACTGTCATTGGGTAGATACCAACTCACAGCGACCCTAGAGGACAGGGTAGAACTGTCCCTGTGGGTTCCAAGGCTGGAAAACTTTATGGGAGTAGAGGGCTCCATCTTCCTCCCAGAGCCTAGAGAAAAGGCCACTAAATATTTTTGATTGTGTACCATACAACAAGAATATTAATCCGTATGAATATGAGGACATCAATAATAGTATATGTCTACTTACAGTTTTGTTAGTTACTACTTTTCTCGACAAATTAGTTTTGATTTTTAAAAATAAATTCAAAGAAAAAAGTATTTTAAAATTGAGTAACTGCAAAATAGAATCACGTTTTCCTTCTTGAATAATTAAATGCTCAAAAGACTAGTTTGAATTTAAAGATATTTAAAAATACATTTCCAATTTATTAACCAATCATATCTGCATTTATTATATATACAAATATATATATGAAAAATCATTTTGTACTGCAGAGATACTTTGGAGGAAACCTCATGCAGTAACTCATTACTTCCCTGGGACCAGAGGCCTATGCCTCAGTGATGACAACTGCTGACTATTCTGCCAATCTATTAGGGAGTTTAATGACTAACTGCTTGGATCTAATTAGGATTACAAAACACCAGAATAGTCAGATTCCTCTTGGCAAAACACCATCAATCTGCACCATTTCTTTGTTGGTCCCAGTGTCAATAGAAGACTTACTTGCATATGAGAGTGGAAATGTGAATATTTGAGGAAGAAGGGCAGAACTCAGTGGCTATGGCTAACACTCTAATGTATTTGAAAATGAAGAAAGCTTCATTAAGGTCATGTTTAAGTCATCTGGTTCAACTGGAGCCAAGTCCAGTCTAAATCTCTGTTCCTCAGTAATAATAGATTTTAGTATTTTACGAAGTATTTAAAATAATTCAAACTTTGGCATTTCTTCATGTATAAAATAATAGTTATTTCTCTTCCGTTATTTAGCTAATCTCAGCATAATCTATCACAAATAAATTAGATAGTTATCTTGCATCTCCTATTGATAATATAATATTTAGTGGCAGACCTGTTCCAGTAAGGAAGATAAGTGTAAAAAACAAGTCACTCTAGAAAGCCAGTATGAGCCAGCACACTACAACTCTGGCTTCATTGGGTGAAGCAAGTCTTTTTTAATGTAGTGGGGAATTCACCCTGACTTACAAAATGCTCACAAAATGAATGCCTCCATTTCCTAGAACCTTGGGAAACAATTCTAAATCCTATTTATTTTTCAACATTCTGATGAGAAACTAAAGACAGGTCCATTAGACTTGGGAAGACGAGTTAGATGATTTAGAGAACTTCCTGGTAGAGGGCTGAGTCATGGTGGGTAGTGGTTTCCTGTTGGGCTGCGATCTACACTGTCAGCAGTTGGAACCCACCTGTGGCTCTGTGGAAGCCAGGGCTTCGACTCTCCTGAGGAGTCAGTCTCGAAACTCACAGGAGAAGTTCTACGCTGTCCTATTGGGTCGTTATTGAGTCTGCATCTACTCTTGGCAGTGAGTTTGTTGTTTGGGGAATCGAGGGTTGGAGCCCTGGTGGCTTAGTGGTTAAGCCCCTAGAAGGAGATGGTTGTCTGCTTCCGAAAAGAGTACAGCCTTGGGAACCCAGTGGGACATTGTACTGTGTACTGTAGGATAATTAGCAGTGGAAACCCACTATTTGGCAACAGCTTTTGGATTAGTGGCTAGTTCAATTAACTAACAGTAATTTATAAGCTTCTGGAGAACAGAAGCTTATAAATTTAGTCATCTTTGAATTTTTTTTCTTTTTAAAAATTATTGGATTGGGGGCTCGTACAGCTTTTAGCACAATCCGTACATGCATCCTTTGTGTCAAGCACATTTGTAGTGCAGTACCTGACAAACAGAGGGCCTCTAGAAATATTTGTCAGACCAAACTGAGAAGTTATGTTCTAAGCTACATCAGCTCTGATTTCTAGACTTGTATATAATAACAAAAGCTAAGATGCCACTACACTGACCCACTAATAAGATGTTAAAATATTAGGTGTTGTCCACTGCATGGGAAGAACTGGAGGAAATTATGCTAAGTTAAGTGAGCCAAGCACAAAAGGACAAGTACAACATGAGTCCACTGAGGTCAGCAAAAAAAAAAAAAAAAAGCAAAAAGACATACGGGAAAAGCTATTAAACACATGCATGCCAGGGGTGAGGTCCAGGTACTGTGACAGGTGCCAACCCCAACCCAGGGATACATATGACAGCCAAATAATGAGGGAGAGAAAAAAGAGAGAAAGAGACAGACAGACAGGGGTGGCGGGGGAACAGGGCACTAACACACACAAGAGGAGGGTATTGTTTATATCTCCACAGGAGAGGGAGAGAGGGACCAGACTCCAACCCTGCACTCCAAAGATGTAAATGCAACACACAGGCAAGAACCCGGGAACCCGGAACCGATAGAGAGTTTAGGGGGCCGGCCCCAAATCTCAACTATATGAGCAGTGCCCCCACTCCCACCCCAGAGGAATGCACTTCAGAGGACAGCACTGAAGCTGCAGTTTAGGAAGCGGGTGCATCTGATCAGGAGCAAACGAAGAGGGAAGGAGAGAGTGGGACACACCTGGCCCACCAGCCCTGAGGACAATATTCCGGCTCAATCAGCCAAGGCACAGAGAGGATCACAGGGCCGGTCCCACTGTGAGACAGGATAACGCGTCCCTCACTGACACACAGTGCCAAGGGGCACAGCACTGGGGACACGGTGGGAGATGTGCCTGATCTGACCCCACCACACGGGGTGAACATTAAGGGTGTGCAGCAGAGCAGCATGGGGAGCAAAGCAAGGAAGTCCCCGAGGAAGGCCAAAGTGGACTGTGGGGGCCAGGGCGTGGTGCCCCAGTGGCCTCAACTGGAAAACACTCATAAAGGTCAACGACAGACCTGGAACTGTTTGAGAGCTTTTCTGTTTTTTGCTGTTGGTTTTTCTTTTTCTCTTTTTCTTTCTTTCTTTCTTTCCTTTTGGTTGTATTAGCTGTTGTTGATTTATTTTTGTCTTCTGTTTTTGTTATGTTTTGCGCATATTATTGTCTACGCATGTCTATCTGGACAAGATAGGCAGGATGAACCATCCGGAGGAGAAAACAAAGGGACTGACGGTTCTTGGGGGACGGGAGAGGGAGAGATGAGGGGAATAGTGGGAGGGGGCTTGGCAACAAACCCAGGGACGGGGAAGAATAAGTGATCAAAAATTGATGGTGAGGAGGGCATGTGATGCTTGGGGGATGGGGAAGGGGGGATTTCATCAAGGCCAATGTAGCCGAGAAGAATTACCAAAACCCAAATGAAAG